>NC_073740.1:578892-771074 GCF_023634155.1 Falco peregrinus
TGATAGGCAAACACGAGTGAGCTTTTCACGCTGGATTACACCACCCGGCACAAACCCAGGAGGGCTCTGTCAGCCGGAGTCTAATTTAAGCTCCACTCCATCCCCAGCAAATCCATCGCTAATAACACACTAACCCACCTCAGGGAACAATTACAGGGAGAGGAGCTGTCAGGAATAACTTGTGCCGTCTCCCGGGGGACATCCCACTCTGTGGAGAGTGGCAGCGCCACCGTGTCCCAGCTCTCAGCGTACCCACATGGAGTCTTTTCCTGGAGAAAAAAAAAAAATTAAAAAATAGCTGGGTTTTTTTAGATGAGATTTATCTCACCTGGGGTGGGAAGCCAGAGGTGGCCACTGCAGTTGTCACCGCATACATTTATCCACCCCCTACAGTTCCCTTGGCCAGCTCAGAGGGGTACTTTGCCATCTGAGCGCTCTTATATGCTTGCACGATGCACCTTTCACCTGTGAAACCGTGCAAACAAAATTCCTTTATTTACTCAAAAAGCTGCATATAAATGTCAGGAGGGAGGTGGTGGTGAGATGTGCACAGCAGCAGCCCTGTACCCAGCTGGAGGAATAGCTGCAGCCAAGGGGAGGAGGAGGTGGAGACAGCTCCTCTGTGGGGACAAGGCATTTGCCTGCTGCAGGAGGTGCTGTGTATGCTCCGAGAAGGAATTTTCTGGGGGGAAAATCATTCATTTAGGGCATCCCACCACTGTTAAAGAAATGAGATGAGCTGACTAGGTTTTGTCAGTCCTCCAAGGGGAAGGAAAGCCATAAGACTCTTCTCACTGGTCTCCCAAGCTGGAAACCAGTAAGCACTGGTTCAGCAACATGCCCTGGTTGCACATGGCTTTGGGGGCACAACTAAAAGCTGTACCCCGCAGACCTGTAACCTTCTCGGAACCATTCCAGGCTTATCCCAAATGGAGCCGTGTCTCTCAGGAGCATCCCATGACTCTGAAAAGACATGGAGCTTCTCCCTCCCCCATCCCCAGGAAGATCAACCTGCTTCCCACGGAGCTGCCAGCATCATCCGCATTGCCATGGCAACCAGGCAGCCCTCCCCCCCCCCCCCAGCCCCGCCACAGGCAGGGTTTGACAGAGCTGGGGGGCGGTGTCAGAGCTGCAAATCCAACACCCCGGCCCCCGCAGGACCTCTATGCATGGGGGTGGGACAAGCACAGCGGTGTTTTGGACCCAGGGCCATGGCCAGGGTGGTCCACAGCTGGTGACAAGGAGCCCCTGGGTGGGAGGATCCCCCCTGCCCCAGAGCTGGTGATTGCCTCCTCAGTGATGAGCAAAGGGAAAGGGGGGAAATCTGCTAGCCCCAAGGACAGAAGATGCTGGATGTGGCAGGTGTGGACAGCTTGTCCCCAGCCACCCAGTGTCACGTGTGTCCCAGCCCTACTCCCAACCAGAGCACCAGGACATGCCAGCACATGATTGTCCCTGCACTGGTGGTGGGTAACTGTAGAGGAATGAAGGCATTGGGTTGATTGACATTGATAATGTGCAGCTGTGGCCTTGCCTCAGAGGCAGTGGGTTGGTTGACATGGACGATGTGCAGGTGTAGCTGGTTCCTGCTAAGTGGTTACATAGCCCTGAGGAGGGTGGGAGAGGTGGCTGGGTGGAGGAGCAGGAGAAGGAAAAACCTGGGCCTAGCAGAGACAAGGAGCAGCCTTGTACCCAGCCTTGCCTTGCAGAGGCAAGGCAACCATGCTGAGGACCCTGAAAGAAGCCCATGCTGTTAAGTGGGAGATATCAGGTGGGAAGGGTCCCAGGAGCTAATGAACTCCACTAATGAAGGACAGAGTGCCTGGCACCCAAGCCCTGCATGGGAAATGAGAGCCTAGGGACAGAGAAGTCTTGTGGGTTGGGGTCTTGGGATCTGTCTTTGCAGGGCAGACTCAAAGGCACAGCTGGATGTAGCTGAAGCCCTGCAGCTGGAGGGGTCCTGGCAGGTCTGGGAAGCAGTGGGGTGGTCTCTATGCTGGATAAGGACTGAAGACCAAGACTGTAGGGGCACAGCTGGGCCCAGTTTCAGTCCCTCATGGGCACAGGTTGCAGGTAAACAGCAGGCAGGACAAGGCAGGCAGCAGTTAAGGTGTTGCTTTATTGGAAGCTTTGGTCTGGAGTGATGCGTGTATGCGCTGTGAGAAGAGCTGTGGGATGAGCTGGGAGTCAACGAGATCCAGTGTCAGGGAGCTGCAAGATGCTTGTGCAGAGCCAGGAATGCTTGGAGGGAGAAGGGGGATGCATCCTGCTCCCTGCGGAGCACACTGGCACCCAGATCCAGTCCTGGGAGGGAGCCCAAATCACACCATGGTAGGGGGAAGCTGGTGCTGGGTGCTCCACTGCTCCAAAACTTGCTCTGAGTTGGTCCTCCCAGCCTAGTGCTGGCTCCTGATGAGCCACTGTGAGATGCAGGGATTGGAGGTCCCTACTGTGGGATCAGGGGTGGTCTAGTGGGGTGATGGGGAGGTTTGGGTGCTCAGGGCAGGAGCAGAGAAGGAGCCAGGCATGGTCCTGGGCAGCCATAGGAGGTGGGGGGGGCTCCCAGCACCCCCAGACGATCATCCCCCCCCCACCCAACCCTGATCCCTGGAGCTGCATCCCTGTCAGCGACAGGCCAACCCATGTACCCAGGCTCCCCCAGGAAGGAAGGGACTTACTGTGCTGGCTGCACACTGGTCACCTGAAAGAGAAAAAGCACTGAAGTAGTGAGACCTGGCCCACTCCCTCCATCCCACCCTCACAGGAGCACCCAGCAGACCCCCCAGCACCCACCCCCCACTATGTCCCCCACTGGCATCCACCTCAGTGAGGTGGGCAGGAGCTGGAGACACCCCTTGAGGCAGCAGCATTGCTGTCCCTGCTGACCATGGCGGAGCCCTCCTGTTCGCCACTGCTCACCCAATGATGTTGGAAGTCAAATCGCTCAACAGCCTGTCCAGCACACCAACAAGATGGCTCAGTGCTCCTTCATCAGCCCTCTGGGCTGTCTCAACACCTGGAAGATGAAATGGAGATACCAGAGCACCCTGATGTGCCACTGACAGGGTGTTCCTCATTCGGTTCGTAGTGCCTCTCACCCACCCACCAAAAGCGGTGGCCCTGATGCCTGGCATGTCTTGAGCCTTGTGCTGACACCCTGGCTGAGGCCACCGTCCCCTTCCCTGGCCCCGAGGGAGCTGCCTCATGCTGCAGGGACTGCAGTGAGCTGGGGCTGCTCAGACCCCACCTGTGCTGTGTGGTTCTGACCCACACACTTCCCTGCCTGCCTTGGAGGGAAGAGACGGATGCAGGAGCATCCTCACCTGGTAGGAACAGCCCCACCTTCAGAACAGGAGAAAAAAATACAAATATTTGCCATTCCCTGGAGGACTCAGGGGTCTTTGGGTGGGTGCCAAACCTCTGCCTTGCTGCCCAGCAGCCAGACCCCTTGGGTGAGCAGGATTCACACGTGGGACCCCTAACTCACTGGAGCTTGCAGAAGATGTCTCATCAAGAGGAGCTGCAGGAGGAAGAGAGAAAAGGCACCACCCAGCTCTGCAGGGTGCTGGGACCTCCCATGGCACACAGTACACCCCCCACCCTGCACCCAGCCTCTTGACATGCATGCCTGCATGAGGAGGCCTGAGCCCCTCCTCCTGCACCCCACCAGGGACCACCCCAGTGCCACCCTGCATCCCCCCGGGGACCTGCCTGACTCACAGCCAGTGGCCAGGCTGCAGGCAAGCCCGGCCAGCAGCAGAACGACCCAGAGCTTCATCATCCCAGAGGATTTCAGACAATAGCCGCCACCAGGAGCCACCCAGGGATGAGCGAGGGCTGGGATGTGTCCCTTATGAAGGCAACAGGCACCCTGCGGCATGCACGGGATTTTCTGAGTGTGGGAAGATGCTCGTGCCAGGGGTAGGATTAGCCCGGATTAGCCCTGCAGCCCCTTGGGCAATGCAGCGATCCCCACTGCCAGCACCCAAAGCAGCTCCAGCCCGGTTGCCAGGGCTCCCAGCCCTCCATGCACGGAGCAGTTCCTTAGTCCTCAAATTCCCAGCAGCTCCTGTAGCTCCATGGCTCCTACCTCGTGTCATCCCACTGCACTCCATACCACCCCAGTATGGTCCGGCTCACCCACAAGCCCCCCATGCCCTCCCACACACCCTATACTCTCCAAGCACCCCCTCCCCAGCTCACTCCATAGCCCCCTGCTGACTCCTCAGCCCCTATATTCTCCTTGACCAGCAGCCCCTCAGCCGCTGACCTTCCTGCTCATGACGGAGCATGTTTTCAGCTCCAGCGCTTTATTTCTCACCACTTGACAGATAATGGGCAGCAAGGGAATGTGTGGGACAGTGCAGGCTTGGTGAGGTGGAGGGGTGTGTGAAGCCAGCCCGGCTCCAGGCCTGGCAGGGAGAGGGGATGCACAGGGGAGGTGATGGTGGGGTTGGTCACACTGATAACATTCAGGTTCTGGAACACAGAGGTGACACGAGGGGAGCGCAGCTCCACTTGGGAATTGGGGAAGAGCTGTGCTTGTCAAGTGGCAGCAGGACACGGATGCTGCCAGAGCATCCTTGTGGTCCAGCCTGGCTCCAGCTCCTCATTTCAGGCATGAGCGGAGCAGAGCATCTCTCCCCTTTTGGAGATACAGGTTGAGCTCGTAACATCTTCACTGATTAAAGGGATTAGCTGAGCTAAAGGGGGCTGGTGCTCTGAGGCCGAGGGCATGGGCTGGAGCACAGGAGGGACCACCATGAGCTGCCTAAGAGGAGGAGCCACAGTTCTGCAGGGAGAGGCTGCTGTGAACTGCAAAAAACCTGGAGGAATAATCTCCCCAGCACTGCTTAGCAAACAAACACTGTCCGGGGCACAGGTGAGGTGGGGAGGGAGGGAGCCCCATGTCATGTCTTTCCAGACACACAAGGCAGGGGAGAAGCGTGGTGCCGACAGCCCTGCGTCAGCATCGCACCATGGCTGGGGAGGATGGAGCAGCCAAGCGTGACCCGCTGTGGTGCCCGCACTGACAGCATTGACAGCACAGCCAGGAGTTCAGCTGCACGGTTTCAGACCTCCAGGCTGAAAACACAGGAAAAAGGTTTAGGTAGCATTTTAGGGAAAGCTTTATGGAGGCACTAGGGGAGGGTACCCAGGGGTGCCCCAGCGGGCTGGGTCCTGGATAGGGTTGGATAAGGTTGGATGGGCTGACGGTTGGTACCCAGATATAGGATATTGTCCATGCTTACAGCTCCTGGCCTCTTCCCTGCACCCCAACAAACAGCTCATACTCCTGATGGGAAGGTGCTCCCACGGCTTGACCGCATCATTCCTCCAGCCTTTGGGCAAGTAAATGTGCCCAGCTCTTTTTGCACCAGGCTGTGGGTTGTTCATCCCCGCATTTAAATGCTCTGCACAGTCTCAGGTCTTTATTTTTGATCTAAAACCTGCAAAATCACATTGTCCCTGCTCATGTGGGGTCTCGGGAATTGCACAGCCTCTTTGCAACAGCCCAGAGCTCAGAGAAGAGGGTGCTTATCCATTTGTACCCATAAATCACCATCCCTGGTCCCAAGCAGAGCCTTTGCTGCCTCTTGGCTGCAGACACAGGGAATAAATCCTCAGTATTTTCCAAGCACTTCTCCTGCCCAGTGCCCAAGGGAGGGTTTGTGCCATGTACCCTGCTTGTTTCTTGTATCTCTAAGCACCCTGTTTGTTCGTTCACTCCTGGTGGGAAGAGAGGGGAGAGGAGAACCTCAGAGCACCCAGCTCTGCCCTGGGGTGGGATTTCAGGTACCTGGATGCAGGATGCAGGGCCAATCCCCCCGCGGGGGTGCAGGGCAAGCATGAGTCACAGCTGGGATCCTGGCTGGGGGAAGTAATACCCAGATACCCGGGGTGGGGAGGCCAGGGAGCCCATGTACTCACAAAACTTCATTTTGCTGCTGTGCCATTTTGAAGGTACTCGATCCCACCAGATTAATTCCTCACAGCCCTCAAAGCCCCCGGCTCCAGTCTCAGATGCACTGAGGCTTCAACATGTGCATGAAATGTGAGGAAACTGTTGCTCTTGTTTCCCCAGGTTCAGCAGTGAAGCTGAATGAAGATGTCACACTGCATCCCCAGCCACATCCTGGGCTACTTGTTCCCAGTGATTCCTCCATTCAGTGCACTGGTTTTCAGCCAGGTCCCAGTCTCGTTCCTGGTCGGGATGGGGCTGGCCTTGGGTGTCTCCAGGGATGGGTAACCTGCCCCTGAGCTCCTGCCGTGCTCCAATCCACCAAGGCTTTCTCAGGAGGCTTCTGACAGCCCGATCCAGGACCTGCCTGGCAAATCCCGGGACAGAGGAGATTTTTTTTCTTGGATGAGCCAGGACACTGGGATGGCATCTGCAGGTCACTGCCACATCTTGCAGGAGTATCCAGGTTTGGGGGTCCCACACAGACCCCACTGCAGGAACTGAGGGGGTGAGTAAAGCGCAGTCCTGGGCAGCCTGAGCCAGCATGGAGCCACCTCAGCAGGTTGGGACCATCCTACCCCATGAGACCCACAGCACAGCTGGCATGGGCTGTGGGAGCCAGCCTTCCTGCCAGAGGGGCTGTGGGGCTAATCCAGGATAATCCCATCTTTGGCTGCTCTCCACAGGGAAGCCCTGGGGTTTGTTTGTCCACCAGGACTTCTCTTTTCCAGTAACTCCAGTGCAGATGCCCTGGGGTTGGTGCCATCCTTGCACCAGACAGAAGAGGCTCGTGGACCCTTGCTGTGGTGGGCAGCTGGGGTGGGGAGCGTGAAAGCCTGGGGAGGAGCAGGATTGTGGTGGCTCCTTCCTGAGGTCATGGGGCTCTGACCTGGTGTACCTTGTGACCTGTCCCCATCCCCTTGGTAGATCTGGAAAGGCAGAAGCGGAGCTGGACCCTGAATTTGTGGCTCAGGGAGACTGTGGGGTGAGCCCCATGGGAAGCTGCTGGGGTGCCCAGCCAGCACCCACCATCCTCCGCTGTCCAGCTCAGGGCCATGCCCATGCTTGGTGCTCATGTCACCTGGGGCAAAAGCCACCAGCAAAGCTGCCTGTGCCCAGCCCAAGATAGCAGCAGCAGCACCACCACCAGCAGCAGCACAGGAGGGGTTAAGGAACAGGCAGCACTGACCCAGCACCATCTCAGTGCGGTTTCCTTCAGATGCCCAGATCTCTAAGAGGGGGAGAACAGCAAGCCAGAAAGATAAGGTGGCAGGAAGATGAAGAACAGGCTTGGAGCTATGAAATACCCCAACACAGAAACAAAAGGGAGGCTCAGCCAGGGCGGGAGAAGACAGCGGGGCCAAAGCACCCCAAGCAGCACCCGCTGCCCCAGTCCTACCCCTGGGCTTGCACCCCAGCTGGCACAAGTGTCTGTGGGGGTCCCTACAGGTCCCCAGCCCTGCCATGAGCCCTTGAATAGGGATGGGAGGGTACCCATGTGGGGTCTGCAGGGCAGGAACACCCCAACCTTGATGGTGGCTCCTCTGCCCCCAAGGAAGACTGTGGGCTGAGCGGAGCCCCCCAGCTCAGACACCTTTGAGGCACCAGGAGGCCACTCAGCTCAGAGGGGGTGGGCAGGGCTCTATGCCTTCCTCCAGCAGCTCCAGGCAGAGACACAGACACCATCATCCCTTTGGGAACTTTATTTCCAGCGTGCTGCTTGCTCTGCCCAGCAAACCCCTCTCCTAGTGTTACAGGTGCTGCAGCACAGGTGACCGACAGTGGCCAAAGTGCAAGTGATGTCCCCAGGAGCCAGGGCCAGGGGTGACATCCCCAGTGTTGTCCCACTGCAGCCATGGCCCCAGAGCCAGCGGGCTGGAGAGAAGCAGGGGAACACGTGTGGCCCTGGGGCAAAAGTCCTGAGTTACAAGTTTTTCTGTGCCAAATACCCACACGTGCACCCACACGTGCACCCATACACACACATGCACTTACATGTGCGCGCGCGCACACACACACACGTGTACACACAGTGCTCAGCCCTTGGCTGAGCGTGGTCTCTGTGTCCAGAACGTGGCAGCATGGTACAGTCCATCCTGCCGATGCTGGGGCAAGCCCAGGTCCCTCTGCGGTGGCCTCAGGCCGTCTGGTCAGTGCTGTGGAGCTGAGCGATGGGCGTCTGGCCAGGCACTGGCTCCTCCACAAAGCCACTGCTGTCGGACTGGCCACTGCTGGCATGCAGCATGAAGCCTGGAGCAGGGGGACACAGGACATGGGGACACGCGCTGGCACCAGGCACCCACTGGGCTGGCAGCCCCACTGTCCCCAGTGCCCCTCAGGAGGGTGGGGAACCCCCACAACTTACCTTTTTGGATCCTGATGGAGGGATGGAGGGACTGGACAGCTTCATTGCAAGCATCACAGTCGTCATCATTATCTTCCTCACTGGCGCTCAGCACCTGCAGGCAGGAAACGGCAGGGCGGGGTGAGGAGCTGCACCAGGTGAATGTGTCGGTGCACACGTGTGCATGAGGAGCTGTACTGGGCGAGTGTGTCAGTGCACACATGCATGAGGAGCTGCACCAGGTGAGTGTGTCAGTGCACACATGTGCATGTGCAAAAGTGCGTCAGTGCATGTGTGCACCCATGCATCCTCCTGTGTGTGTGCAAGGATGCTTGTACATATGTGCAATGATGCTTGTGCATATGTGCAAGCCCACACAGGCAAGCATGTGCGTGCAGGAGCTGGCCATCATGCCCATGACCCCAGCTCCCCCTTGCAAGAGGCTCCATTTGATGCTCTAAATCATTCAAACCTTAAAAGCCTGAGAATGCTCTGGAGACATTTCCTGCTCCAACTCCTTCCCACCCCGCGCCAGCTCACCCAGCATCACCCGCCAGCTGAAGGGACTCCCTGTACTGCTGCCCTCTGCTCCCAGCCCTCTCCAGCCCCCAACCCTTCTGCACCCATCACCTGGGCATCACCCCTCACCTCCTCCATCTCAAAGGAGTCCACCAGCTCCTGCCAGCTGCGACAGTGGAGCAAGGGGCCCTTCCCAGTGGGCTGCAGCCCCAGTGAATCACCCTGCTGCCGCCCAGGATCCCTCGGAGTACCCCCCTGGAATCGGCCCCTGCTCCACTGAGTCCAGTGGCCTCCAGCTCTTGGTGTGCCTGAGCCAGGGGAATGTACCCCAGTGGGGTCCAGGGGGTCTGGGTGGCACCCATGGGACCCTGCCATCCTCATGGAGGAGGTCCTCCAGGAGCCAAAACCAAAGCTGGAGTCCCCCTCAGATCTCAGCCCCTCTGAGCACTCGGGGGTCACCCACATCTGGCTGGCAGGGGGAGTCAGGGGACCCAGCGTCATGGACAAGGTGGCATTCACCCATGGGGCAGCAGCATCCAGCCTGTGGTCCTCCATGGTGACCTGTGCTGCTCCCGCCAGGCACAGAGCATCCCCAGCCCCCTGAACCACTGCTGCAGGGCTGCCAACACTCCCCTGGCCATGGGGACAGGACCGCTCCAGGTGTCCCCACACAGCACCCACCAGCGCCCCTGTTGGGGCTGGCTGTGGGAATGGCTCCTGCTCTGCTCCACAGCATGCTGGGGCATCCACACCACCTTGATGGGAACACACAGGGCCACCCTGCACCAGCCATGGTGGTGGCAGCATTGGGGGACCACCCTTTGCTCCCCACTCGTGCTGCACCATCCCTGTGCGCCCAGCCCTTCCCCAGCCCTTGAGGACATGGGCTGGGTCGAACCAAAACCTCTCCTCCCGCACCCGCTCCAGCACCTCCTGCACCACCTTCCCCATGGCACTGGGCTGGCTAGTGGGCACGGTGGGCACCCGGCCAGTCCCACGCGGGCTGTCCTCATCCCGCGGGGACATGTAGAGGCACATGGTGGACACAGCCTTCTTCAGACGCTCCACGGGCGAAAGGGTGCTGGGCTTGTTAGGGGTGATGCAGATGTCGGGGACATCTGGATAAGCCCAGGAGAGGTGGGAGGGGGAGATGCGCTGCACAGGGGTCCGTGAGACATAGGAGTAGAGGCAGAAGAAAGCATCTGCTGTGGCAGCCAGAGCCTGGACCTGCTGGAAGCGACCTGGGGGGGATGGGAGGAAATGGGGGGATTGGGGGTGGCTGTGGGCTGAGGGATGCCCGGTGAGGCTGGGAGATGGGGCAAGGGGCTGCAGCAGGGGTGGGGTGGGCTGGCTATGTTCTCCTAGCTCACACATAGGGAAACTGAGGCACAGGAGCATCTTTCCCACCACCCCGAAGGGGAAAAGCCCAGCCAGCATGGTGGATCCCACTGTGGCTGTTGGCGTCTCCCCAGGCAGGGGGCTTGGGGACTCACTAGCCAGCATCAGGCAGGGGTCCTCCATCTCCATGCGCTGCACTTGGGCCTTGAGGAAGAGCTGGAAGTTGATGCCTTTGGCATGGGAAGGAGCTGAGAAGAAGCGTGCAGGGATGCGGGCCACAGCCCCCGGCTCACTCTGCACAAAGCCCAGGTTGTAGAGGATCTCCTCAGCATCCGCCTGCCACCACTCCAGGACCTCGGAGATGCTGCAGGGTAGGGGGCAGCCCCAGCTCAGCCCCACAGGGACCAGTCTCATGACAGAGTGACCTGACACCCCCCACCAGAGAACCCCCACCTCACTCCTACCTGGAGCTGGTCTTGGTGGTGAGGCTGGAGAGGGCACTGGATGCCATGCTGTGCCCCAGGTTGAGGTGCTTGTCCTGTGGAGCTCTGCAGCAAGGAGATGAGCAAAGGGGATAATGCCAGCAGGATGCACAGGGACAGTGCCCCCAGCCTCACTGCCAGCCTCCCCTGGGACCCCAGACCTCACCTGCCTGTGACCTTGTCGCTCCCTGGGAGCAGAAGAGCTGGAAAAAGGGAGCAGAGAGGCAGCAGGAAATGAGACGGGGTATTTTGGGAAAGGTCCCACACTCACCACCCTGGGAGATGTCCTTCCTGACAGCTACAGCCTGGAGCCTGTGGGGACACAGAGCTTGGGGACAGCCCAGCTCCACCAAAACCCTCCTGGAGGAAAAGCTACCAATGGTGGCTGACCCCCCAGGTCTGCTCCTGCCTGTCCCAAGACCCCCTGCCTCTGCCCGGGCAGCCTGGGGACACCCCAGCACACCCAGGGGTGGCTCGTACCTTCAGCTCCCAGGGTCAGGTCATCCTCGAAGCTGGTCCCATTGCTCCCACACACTGCAAGAGAGAAAAGCCTTGCAAGGTGCAGGCACAGAGAGCTGGGGACAGGTCTCAAGGTCCTCAAAGACCCCCTGCTCATCACTCTGCATCTTGCATGCAGCCTATGGGCTGGGTGGGCTTTGGGGACATGCAGGGACCACCAGCCTCAGCCCCCCAGGAGAACCATGGTGGCAAAGCTGACATACCACAGGGGCCCGGCAAGCCCATCTCCTCTGGCAGGACTTCCCCCGATGACCTGCAAGAGAGCAAGACCCCAGTCACATCCCCATGCCCCTGTGCTGGGGGGCTGGAGGTGGAATGGGAGACCTGAGCAGAGGTGGGGACAGGGACACAGACGTTGGGGGACAGGGTGAGAGCAAGGAGACAGTGGCTGGGCTTGCAGGCAGGTGCTCCATGGTGGAATGCTCAGGAGAGGGGGGTCCCCTCAACAGACCCCCAATCCCAGACCCCTGTGAGACACTGGAGACCTCCCAGCATGGTGCAGGGGGGCGATGCTACCAGCCTGTTCTCTCAACCCAGCCAGGGATTTTCTGGATGCATCCATGTGATGCCAGGCACAGGACTGACACCCCACGCTGGTGGCCCTGGCATGTAGCAGAGCCACAGCCAGGTGCCACCTGCGCTTCCTGCATGGGGGCATGCAGGCAGTGGGGAGGGAGTGACACCGCCATCCCACTGACACCCATGTGCCTGCTCAGGTGCAACTTCCAGGAAGGGCCAAGTGTGACCATGGTCCCACCACCCTCCCTGTCCCCGCAGTGACACCAACATTGTTGTGGGAATGGCGTTACGGCACAGGCACCCCCAGGGCTGCCCCCGCCTGCCGCCCAGCTCACCCACACTCCTGCAGCCACATCTCTATCTTGCTGGAGGGGTTTCCTGGGTGAAGGACAGAAACACCAATGAGATGAGCCAGCGCACAGGGACCCCCATCCCATCTGCAGCCCAGGGCCTCCCCAACCTTCGAGGAAGACATCGTCCAGGTGGGGTGGCTGTAGCTCAGGGACATCCTGCATGGCAGCGGCCGCCTCTTCCTCCACCGTGGTGGTCCGCCAGCACCGGCTTTGTCTGACCCATGCACGACGCTTCTCCCATGAGGAGGGGCTCAGCAGCGATGCTCCCTCCATGGCTGCAGCACCAGACAGGCCAGGATGGTACCTGCAGGGACAGGAGAGCCGTGAAGATGAAGGGTCTCCTCCAGCTCCTGTCCATGGTGTGGGACTATCGGGTGCTCTACAGGCAGGTGCTGGGTGGCTCTGGGAAGCCCAGGGCTGCTCAGCCCCTGGCCAGACATTTCCCTGGGTGCCAACACTGCACCAAGGGGCTGGAGGGGGACGGGGATGGAGCTGCCGGAGGGAATGGAAGATCTGGTGGGGCTGAGATAAGGCATACAGAGCTGCACCACAGCTAGGCATGCTCCAGTACAGATGATGCAGAGCTCCAGAGTGTGGACCTTCCTCGCTGGCAAACGAGTGCCTCTCCCCCCAGCTCCCGTAGGGAGGTGGCTCTACATCCATCCCCAACCTGTCCTACAGCCCCTGAGCAAAGCAGGGTACCATGTCCCCAAGGAGTTCCCTGTTCCTGAAGGACCTGAAAGATTACAGGCTCCCAGCATCCAGCTCCTCCATGGCACCCACTGAGGACACCTGGTCCTTTGTCCTCTACCCTCCCCAGCACAGGTCCTGGCTGGGGACAGGGACACCCCCCCAGCACAGGCAGAACCCCACAGCACCCCTGCAGCCACAGGGGATGGGGTTCTCAAGCTGTATGCCTGCTCCAGCCACGCATCCCCGTAGCTGAGCACAGCCAGAGCAGGAGCACCCCAGTTCAGCAATCACCCAAGCATTGCTGGAACAGGAGCATCCGTTGAGCCGTCTCCTGCAGCACCAGCATCCTAATCCAGCCGTGGCCCACTGCACAGTTCATCCCCCACCCAACAGCACCTTGCCACAACCCTGCCAACAGTCCCCAGCAGAGGGAGGGCACCCTGTCACCATTTCCCCATTTCCCCTCTTGCCAGGCAGGGTGCAGGACAGGGTGAGGCCCTGGGCAGGACCCGGCAGCTCCCACCTGGGCCACCCCAGACCCCCATGATGCTCAGGGCAAGGACATCACCCCCAGGCACCCGGCTGGGGGTAGTCAGGGAGCAGCGGCCTTGCAGCTGGGCTCTTCATCGAGGCCACATCCAGCCTGCCTGTGGCACGTGGCTGGGCAGTCTCCCCATCCCAGCCCCTCAGGAGCTGCAGAGCCAGGAGATGCTGTGACCACCCTGTGTAACCATTAACAGCCTACAGACCCCCTGGGCTGATAATGCCGCGGGGGCAAAGGGGCTTTGCAGAGCCCAGCGAGGGGCTGCGGCACACGGGACTGTGGTTGGGGGACCAAGCCAGGGCTCCTTTGTCCTGCTGCATCCCAGATCATCCCAGCCCCATGCCCTGCCACCCCCAGCCCTGTCTCCCTCAGCCCCTCTGGTCCCTACTCTGCTCCCCATCCCTTTGCTGCCATAAAAGAGTTTTCTATTTGCTCAGAGTAAGGGAATCATCTCTCCCAAGTGCCCAGAATCCCCATCACACTCATGGCCCTTTTTCTTCCTTGCCCAAAACCCAGGTCCATCCATCTCCCATTCTTCTGCCCTCCATCTCTGCAACCCCCAGGTCCCCCCTACAACCCCTCATGGGCAAAACCACCCCCAAGTTCCCCTGCGTGGCTCTGGCACTCACCGGGGCAGGGGGCAGCTGGGCAGCCCCACCAAGCGCTGCCTATCTCTAGTGAGGGACCATCAGCCGTGGCATCCTGCTGCACCACCACCACACCCGGCCCCCGGCGGCATCTGTCGTCAGCAAGGAGGGAGGAAACTCATCTGTTTTGAAGAGGAAATTAAAAAAATCAACAGCCAAACCTCAAACGTTGACCCACATCCGCTACCACAACAGGAAAAACTTAATGAGCTGCCAGCGTGGGTGAGGGTGGCTAATAATAGCCCAGGCACCAACTGAGCCACACAGGTCACCCTTGCCATGGGCAACAGGGCACTCACCTTCTGGCGGGGTGTCCTGCACCCAGCCTGCCCTGAGGTCAGCTGTGGTACCCCAGTGGGGGTCCCAAGGCCCTGAGTTCCCCACAGAGCACGAGGTGCTGGGTCGGCTTTCCACAGGGGATGTGAGGAGGAGCAGGAGGTTTGCTTCACACCCCACAGCACCTGGCTCCCTCCCGGCTGAGCATCCCAGGGTCTAGCACACTGCCAAGCTGCCAATGCCAACATGCCAGTCAGGGAGTGCGGAATGGGTGTGTGGCACAGGTGGCTTATTGCCTGCTGGCCATGTGAGCCCAGCACGGCCCCAATAAGGGGCTCTGCCCAGGGTGGATGAGCCAGGCTGGGGGGAACCCATGGGGTGACAGATGAAGCCGCCCCCGGTTTGAAGGGTGACAAGGGTGTGATGGAGACAGTTTTCCCTGCAGGTTATTTGCCAAGCTGGGCTGGCATCTCCAATCCCACCCTCCAGCGTCTCCTCCAGCAATGGAATGAAAGCACACAGAGGACATCTCCAACATGCAGACAGCACTCACCTCCAGTGGGGACATCACAGCTACCGAGGTAAGATCCCTGGTCCCTCATCCATGCCCTCAACTCCACCAGGAGTTGGGTTTCGGCAATATGGCAGCGAGGAGCCTGGGCACTGCCCCATCGTGAGCCACGATCCCGTCAAAAAAGGCAAGGAAGCTCCCAGCACAGAGCTGGCCAGGAATGGTGCTGCCCGCGGGAAGGATATTTTTAGCCTGTGAGTGCGGGTGAAGCCCTGAATTAACCGTTCCTCCTGCCCGGGGCTTCGGGGGGGGGCAGATGACTCAGGAGTGGCTTCACCTGGCACATCCCCTGCAAAGGGCAGGCATGTAGGCATGTCCCTGCTCACATCACCCCTTGTCTGGCTCCACTCCAGGGTGGGAGCGGGAAAACGGCCTTGTTCTCCCTGATCACATCCAGCACCCGAGATGCCAGGGCCTCGGGGGGGGGGGGAGGGCGGGCACAGAGCCCAAGGGTCGGGTGACATCGTATTTAGCAGCAAAGGGACCCAGGTTGCCACTAAGGTCCAAATATTGGCATTTTTGGCCCTGACAACAGACAGCTTAACCTCAATCCTGGGGCAGAACATTGCCCCCCCACACACCCCCCAATTTCATATGGATTGCCATCCTCAAGCCCACTCTCATCACACTCTGCTCTCAGCCGTACACACCCACCATCACCATGCCGGCATCTGGACGCCAAGCAGGAGCCAGCCTGTGGCCCAGGCTCCATCTCTCCACTTCATCCTCCCCCACAAACTCCTCTGCTAGGTGCCTACACAGCTCCAAAGATATTTTTATTTCCCCGCTGGCCCCCAAGACTTTTTTTCCCTGACAGAAGCAGCCCCCGCTGCAGGGAGCCAGGATGCTCAGGCTGGATAGAAGCTGGGAAGGGTTTTCCTGTAAAAGCCCATTGAGGAGCGAAAGGAAATGGCTGTGGGCAGAGCACGGGTGGGCAGAGGGATGCGCAGGGATGCCCCCCCCCCCCCATCACTCAGCAGCCACAGGGGTCCCTGGGGAGGAGGAGGACCCCTATCTAGGGGAGTGGGGACTGCAAAGGCAAAGCAGCCCTGCGGAGAGAAACCCAGTACCAGGAAGGATTAAACCCCAGGAGCAGGTACACCCCATGGGGGTGTCACCAAATGCAACCACAGGAGTGAGGGGCTGGGGACATGAGTGCAGGGGGCTGGAGAGGGGCACAGCAGCACAAAGTGGCATTTTACCAAGTGCTTTTTGCATCAGTAATTAATGGTGGCTGCATCACATCGGAGCAGGACACCAGGACACGGCCCTGGGGAGCCACTGGGTTTGGGGATGAGGGGCCGTTCATGCAGGGGTTTGGGTGATCCTGCTCCCATTTCACCCCCTGCAGAGCACCCCGCTTTTCTGGCAGCACCCTTGCCCAGATGCCCAGCGCCCTGTGGCCACACACCGCCGGCAGCAGCATCCCCTTCCCACACTGCCCTGGCCCCACCATGGGGACCCCCCAGTGCCTGCTCCCTGCCCGGCGGAGGGCACAGCCCGGGCACCCGGGGGATCAGGCAGCCCCTGCCGCTGCCTCCCCTCCTGCCTGACCTAGTTAGTGAGTTCCTCCTGCCAGATCCCAGCAGCCTCCTGCCTGCATGAATAAGTGATGGGACACACATTCATGGCGGCTGTGGCAGGGCGCCCCCAGCCCCCCAGAGCTCCCCCCTCCCTGCCCCAAGTCCTGGGGGCTTTGCTGGGTGGGGGTGCATGGGGTACGGGGGTGCATTGCACCGGAGGGGCGCAGCCCTGTTGCAGGAGACAAGGGGTGGGGTGGGGGGTGGGGGGGCAGCCCCCGACATGGGTGGGGGCACCCTGCAGACCCCCACCCTGTGCCCCCTCCCCCCAGGATGTTGCCCACCTCAATCCTACAACTAAATTTTTCATCCTCTTTTTTTTTTTTTTTTTTTTAGGGTGTCCCCACAAGCTTGCTGCCCACAGCATCCGTGTCCCCGGGATGCCCAGGCCCCTGTGGCCACCCCGTCCATCCATCTGTCCTGTCCACTGGCACCAGGCTGACCCACGTCCCCTCCAGGACCCACTCTCACCCCGCTGGGACCCCCCCTCCGATGCATCCAGCGGGGCGCTGACACCACACCAAGCCCCTTCCATTGCCCTGCAATTAACAGCCTCATTAGGACAGACAAGGGGCGCAGGGCTGGTCACTGCAGAAGGGGGCACAGTCCCCGAGAGCTGCTGGCTGTGTCCCTGGCCCCGCGAGGCCAAGTGCAGGTGAACGATGGCAAGGCCACCCCGTGTCAAAACAGGTGCTGCCGGACTTTGGCCATCCCTGCTGGCACCCGACGGGACCTCCTGGGAAGCCCCCCCGGGGGAGCACCCGTCCCTGTCCTTGTCACTCCCCCTGACAGGCCCTGACCTGGCTGTGCACACGTGTGTGGGGACTGCATGTGTATGCACACATCTGCAGGTGCACGCGCACACACCCGCCTGCGTGTCATGGAGTGTGCATGTGCATGCACACGCGTGTCAGCGTATGTGTGTGTGAGCATGTCCGAGCATGCAAGAGCATGTGCCGATCAGTGTCCATCTGTGTGCCCGCCTGTCCTGT
Organism: Falco peregrinus; assembly: GCF_023634155.1. Classification (NCBI taxonomy): domain Eukaryota; kingdom Metazoa; phylum Chordata; class Aves; order Falconiformes; family Falconidae; genus Falco; species Falco peregrinus. The sequence continues at coordinate 596,232 of NC_073740.1, forward strand.
TGTCCATCTACCTGTGCCTGGCTGTCCCACTGCTTGTGTGGCTGTCTCCGCATGTCACTGTGTGCCGGTGCCCGTGTCCAGGTGTCCATCAGTCCAGGTGTGTGCCTCTGTGTTCACGTGCCTGTCTGTGTGTCCATCCCTGCGTTGTCACCCACATGTCTGTCCCTGCATCCCTTTGCCCACGTGCCTCTGCGCCCCAGCGCCTGTCCTGCTGTCTGTCCATTCCAAGGCCTGTCTGTCTGTCCTTGTTTCTGCGTGTCTGTCCCAGTGTCCTGGAGCTTCTTTTTGTGTCCGTGTCTCTGTCCTGTTGTCCCAGGGTCCATCCACGTGTCCATCCTTGTGTCCAAATCTCTGTCCTTGTGTCCTGGAGTCTGTCCTTGTGCCTGTGTGTCTGTCCCTTTGTCCCAGGGTTTGCCCATGTATCTGTCCTCGTGTCCACGTCTGTCTATGTGTCCTGGGGCCTGTCTATGTGTCTGTCCTTGCCTCCATGTGTTTCTGTCCCTGTGTCCCAGGGTCCATCCATGCTGCCACTGTGTCCCGGGGTCCATCCCTGTGTCTGTGTGCCTGTCCCTGTGTCCCAGGGTCCGTGCCTGTGTCCATGTGTCTGTCCCTGTGTCCGTCCCTGTGTCCCGGGGTCAGTCCCTGTGTCCCCGGGGTCCATCCCTGTGTCCGTGTGTCATGGAGCCCATCCCTGTGTTCATTGCGTCCGTCCCTGTGTCCCAGGGTCCGTGTCCGTGTGTCTGTCCCTGTGTCCCAGCCCTGTCCATGTGTCCATCCCAGTGTCCCGGCGCGTGGTCCCAGTGCCCCCCTCTCCGTCCCTGCGTCTGTCCTGGCGGGTCCCACCGCCCACCCGTGCGCGCCGCGGGCGGGGGCGGGGCGGGGCGGGGCGGGGCGGGGCAGCCCGGGCAGGGCCGGGAGCCGCCGGGAGCCGCCGGGAGCCGCCGGGAGCCGCCGGAGCCGCCGCCCGCCATGGAGCCCAACAGCCCCCGCAAGATCCAGTTCACGGTGCCGCTGCTGGAGCCGCACCTCGACCCGGAGGCGGCCGAGCAGGTGGGGGGGGGCAGGCACCGGCGGGGGGGCGGGGACACCGGGTGGACACCGGGGCTGGGGGGCGCGGGGGGAGCCGGGGGGTCCTGCCGGGAGCGGGGGGGACAGCGGGCGGTGCGGGGGATTGCGGGCACGGCAAGGGCAGGCCCGGGGGTGGGGGGGTCACCGAGCGGCCCCTGTGCAACTGCCGTGGTGCCGGGGCGGTGGGTGATAACGGGGACGCGCCCGGGCGCTGCCAGGTGGGTGCAACCGCCCCGGCACTGGGGACACTGGGGGACACCTTCCCGAGTTCCACACACACCCCGCAGAGCAGCCCCCGCTGTACCGCGGCCACCCCCGTGGGCTCGGGGCTGGCTGTGCCCGTAGGGACCGGGTGGCCGTGCCAGGGCCATGTGCTGGCTCAGCGACACCGCGGGAGCCATCCCGGGCCGGGTATAAGGTTACCGCCCCCCCCGGGCCCTCCCCCGGGCCCTCCGGCCCTTGCTCAACCCCTGCTCCACTGGAGGGGATCCCAGAATAACCTCGGGGCCGGGGCAGCGCAGCTGGGGGGCACGGCAGGGCTGAGGGCTGCCCGCAGGGGACCAGGAGCCCCTTTGGGCAGCCTGACCCCCCTCCCTGCCCGCCTCGCCCCACTCTGGCAATGCCCCTGCACCCTGGGGGCTGCAGGGGACAAGAGGAGTCCTGGGGGGACCACCTAGCCACACCGCAGTCCCCATCATCGCCAGGCATGGGAAGCTCTGCAGGCGCTTGAGGATGCTGATGGGGTGGGGGGGACTCTAGCCAGTGGTCCCAGCTGAGTTCCCCCACCCAGACTGGGGGTCCCTAGTAGCCAGGTGGCTCCTGGCCGAGTTACATCCGTGTGCCAGCGGCGCCGAGGCGCGTGTGGGCCACCTCCCTGGCAAGCATCTCACTGTCGCTAAATACGGCCACGCACCATCTGGGGCTGCTCACAGCTCATTTGCAGCACGGCCCCCCCAGGAGGGGAGGGCAAGAGCCAAGGAGGGGGTGAGTGCAAGACCCCCAGCACCCGCCCCGGCTGCAGTGAGGAGCAGGGGTGCTCACGCCCACCTCCCATCACAGCCAGGCTACGGGAGGCCCAGGCATGACCCTGCCCTGGGGAGTCCCCTGCTTGTCCCTGCCTCAGTTTCCCCTCCCAGGGGAATTCAGCCACGTTTCGGCGTCTGTCAGAGCCCTGGTTTGGCAGTGCTTGGTGGTGTGGCAGGGCCCCAACAGCCAGCCCCATGTGGTGGCAGTAGGTGACAATGCTGATGTCCCCTCCCTGCATTTACAGCTCCCCTTTTTTGGGGTGTCCCTGCAGAGGAAGGCCTGATGTGGGTTCCCCTCGTTGGGGGCTTGCGCTGATGGGGAGCTCAGATGTGTCAGTCCCTTGCCAGGCTGCAGCACAATGTCCCTGTGTCCTGCAGAGTTGTCCCCAAGCCTGTCCAGCCCCACCCTCCAAAAGAACCTTGTCCCCATGGACTTTCTTGGGTCTCCACTGGTCCCGCAGCCCCTTGACCCCCACCTCTGGCAAGAGCATCCACCTGCCCTGGCACTCCTGGGTGCCACCCACGGGTGCCAAGCCTGGTCCAGGGGTTTGTCCTGCACCTCTGCCCAGGACCCCAGCTCCACCCTGCGCACTGCGTGTCCCCAAGGCTGGAGGAGGACCATCTGGGGGTGTTTGCTCCCATCATGTTGAGAGATGAGCTGGACCCATCCCATTCCCATCCCCGATGATGTTCCCATCCCAGCTCACCCCTGGATCCAGAGGGAGCAGCCCCCCAGCGATGCCATGCCTGCTGCAGGCTGCCAGGGCTGGGACCTCTGCCACTCTCAGTCATGGTGGTTCTTAATCGATGGTGGAGATCGATCTAAAAATAGCAGCGGCAGGAGAGTGCAGCGCCCCAGCCGAACTGGGGAGGGAGGGAGGGAGGAACAGAGGGATGAAGGATGGACAGACCAGAGCATCCCTTCCCAGGATGTTGGGGTGGGAGCTGTGTCGACGCCTGCATCCCCTGCCTGGTCTGGAGCAGGAAGGGGAGCACAGCTCAGGGGGCTCAGCTCCACCTGGGTGACCTTGAGCAGGTGGCACCAGTGTCCCCCACCCCATCCCAGTGCTGGGTGGCTGCACCATGGGGCACAACCCTGCCCCACACCTGGGGGAGGCTTCCGAGGTGCTAGAGCAGCCCGGGGGTGGCTCTGGCTTCCCCCAGTCCCTCACCAGGGGCTGCGGGGCCGCATTCAGCCCCGGGGGGAGCCCAGTGCAGCCCAGCCCCATCGCTGGGCTGGGGGGGTGGGGCGCGGTTGAACCCCAGCCTCACAGTGCAGGCTGATCGGTGGGTCCCTGGCAGGGCCAGGGCGATTCCCGACAATTCCCAGCTCCCTGTAATCTCCGTTTAAAATCCAGATCGCAGGTTTCTATGGCAACGGGGCCGACACAGAGAAGATGCGCTGGGGGGGCCGAGGCTGGGGGAGGTGGGGAGGGGGCTCCCTTTCGCCCGCCCAGCTGCTCGCCTGCCTCATTAGCATCTCATTAGGCATCCCGCCTTGTTAGGGAATCCTCGCTGGGAAATTCTTTTTTTTTTTTTTTGAGCAACTCAGTTAGTGGGTCAGTGGGGAAAGGGGGCGAGGGAGCGCCTGTGGGATGTGATGTCACTGCTGTCACCACTGCCAGCCCTGACACTGGACAAAGCTACTGAACCCTCCAAATGGGCCACCAAACCCCCCTGATGGCACCGAGAGGGGGAACATGGGGTAGGAGCAGTGCAGGATGCTCGAGGTGACCTTGGGCAAGGACACAGTGCCCACAGAGGAAGGGCAGGTCCCCGGCAATGTTGCCGTACCGATGTCCCCGCGCGCTTCCTGGGGCTGGGGTATAATTAGCTCCCAGCTGTCATTAGGGCTGGCCAGGAGATGTTGATTTAAAAGACACGTGTGTCCAGGCACAGGAGCCGCTGGGTTCAGGGCCCCAGCCAGCAGCCTCCGTCCCCATGGGGCTGCCACTGCCCCAGAGACGAGGACGTTGCGGGGGGTCTTGGTGCTGGTGGGGCTCTAGGTGGGTGTGGTGGGGCTGGGAGTGCAGCTGCAGGTTCCAACTCTCTCCTGTTGTACCCTCCCAGATCCGGAGGCGCCGACCGACTCCTGCCAACCTGGTCCTGAGCAGCGACCAGTCATCCCCAGGTGGGTCTTCGCAGGTATCACCCCGCCACCCCAGGCTCCAGCCCAGCCAGGGAGCCCCCCAGCAGGGTGCTCAGGACCACAGCACACTGTTGCAGTGGGACTCATCCTTCACCCTGGCACAGCAGCACCCCATGTCCCCCACCCTGGAACTGTCCCCATGTCCCACCCAGCCCCACTCGACCCCCACCCACTCCAGGGCTGCACTCCCAGGATCGGGCCCCAGTATCACTCAGCCCATCCATCTCTGGGGGAAGCAACTGGCTGTGACACTGTGCCAGGAACACTGGGGTCGCCAGCACAGGGCCACCCTGCTGGCACAGGGAGCAGGGGACACCAGCTGTGACATTTAAGTGCTCCTTGGTCATCAGCCCAACCTGGCATGTGGCCTTTGGGGATGGGCTCCTACATGTGGCTGTGTCACAGCCTCCCTGCCCCACCCAGCTGGGTGGTGTCATCTGTCCCCTGCTTTGGGGACACCCCAGTGGATGGGACATTGTCCCCAAGTGCCACCTCCAGACCCTGCACCCACTCGGGGCAGCAGCTCTGGCTGTGAATAAACCAGCTCCATGTGACTAAGCATCATCCCAGGGTGGGTCAGGATGTGGTCTAGGGGCTGCCAGCCTGGCCCTGGCCCTGGTGCGGGGACACTGCCAGCCACCCTAGCACGGCAGGGGATGGGATGCAGGTTCCTGTGGCAATGCAGGGGGGTGATGACAATGCTGGGGCAGGGAGCAGGACTGTCCTGACAGCACCCACAGCCATGCTGAGCACCTACAGGTGACAAACAGACCCAGTGGGGCCGAATTCGCATCGGGGGTGCAGGATGGAGCACAGCACCCCACACCCTCTGCTGAACCGTGGGTCCTACTGCCACCCCCTCTGTTGCTCCCCCAGAGATCGATGAAGACCGGCTGCCCAACCCACTGCTGAAGGTAGGTGCTGCTGTCACAAGGGGCTGTGGGGGAGCCCCCAGCCCCTCGGTGTACCCCAGTGTACCCCTGGCCCCCACTCACGCACCTCCCCTTGCCTTGCAGTCGGGTCTGGCCATGTCGCCCCGGCAGAGGAAGAAGGTTTCCCGCACCACCCCGACCATGAAAGGTATTTGGGGGGGGACACAAGGTGACGTTCCCCCCAGAACCGCAGGGGACGTGCAGCTGGGATGCCACCACCTTTGCGCTGGCCTTGGACCTGCCCAGGGCAGAGCATGGCCGTGCCTGTGGGCATGGCAAGTGCCACCAGAGGGGACAGGAGGCCACCAGGCTGCATCTCCTCATTGTCACCGGGAGCATGGGGACGGTCACCACTGCCCCCCGCATCCCCCACAGCACCGCTCCCTGCCTGGCAGAACTGCAGATGATGGTGGAGCATCACCTGTGCAAGCAGGCGCAGGGTGAGGAGGAGGAGGAGGTAGCTGCCACCAGCCAGGAGCGTGGTCCTGGCCACTGCCACCACGGTGACACCGAGCACAGCCACAGCCCTGGCGGCACCTGCCCGCTGGCGATGCACGAGGGTGGCCCTGGCCCCGGTGGCAAGCGTGAGTACCAGCACTACCCTGGGAGCCTCCACACACCCGGAGCCAGGGGGTTTGGGGGGGCTGGGGGGTGCGGTGAGGGGCTGGAACTCAGCCTCTGCCCCACAGTGCCCGCAGGGACCCATGGGGATGGGCGGCAAAGCCTGGCTGAGGAGGGCACCCATATAGCACCAAAGGAAGGCGCCAGCAAGGGCACTGCCAGCAGCCAGTAGGTACGTACTGGGGCAGTGCGGGGGCACTGGGGCAGTGTGGGGGCACTGGGAGGCACTGGGGCACTGTACTGGGGCAGTGTGGGGGGCACTGAGACAGAAGGTGGTACTGGGGCACTGTATTGGGACACTGGGGGGGCACTGGAGCACTGTCCTAGGACACTGAGGGGTTACTGGGGCACCATGGAGGTATCCTGGGCCCTGGGCCAGGGAAGGGGAAGGTGGCACGGGGCGAGGGTGGCTCTGGTATTGCTGGGGCCTTCCTCAGTAGGGACCCCCACCACAGATGCCATCCCCAGCGTGACTGTCCTCTGTCCCCAGGTGCCAGTGGCAGCAGGAGCGTGGCCGCGGCCAGGTCGAAGGAGCCAAACACCACGTTGTTTTTTTTTATCCAATCGTTTTCTAAGATTTTGGCTGTTTTGGGGCTTCCAGAGGATTTTTTTTTTTTTTTTTACTGCTGTGGGCAGGTCCCCGCCCCGGGCAGGGGCTCTGAGGAGAATGGCGAGCCAGGCTGCCTGCCCTGTCCCCTCACCCCCCTACAAACAAGTCCCCAGGACAGGTGACACTGGGGACACCAAGCAGCACCCTCCCCAGCATGGCTCATGGCCGCCCCTCTCCCCCCCCCCCCCGAGCTGTCCCCAGGGTCACATCCCCAGGCGTCCCACTGTCACCAATCCCCCCAGGCTGGGGGACATGCAGCCCTGTTGCTCCCAGGCACTCGGGAAGCTGCACCCCATGTGACACACACATGTGTGCATGCACACGCAGGTTGGTGTGCATGCTTGCACATGTGTGATAGGGGTGTGCACATGCATGCACCTGTGGGGGAGACCCAGGCATTTGCACACACCCCCTTCCTTGTGCACACATGTGTGTGCACACATGGACATGGGGGGGCATGCCTGTGCACTTTGCACATGTGATTCGCATGCACGCCCATGTGCATACACGTAGAGCACGCGTGCACACCTGGGTGGGCACGGGGACCCCCCACCACAGCCGGTATTAAAGGGATCCCTTCGCCCCGCTGCCTCCTACTTGCCTTCGCGCCGGGGAGAGGGGGCAGGACCCCTCCTTGGGTGCTGGGGTGCAGCACCCACCTCCAGGCTTCACTCCCTACCCCGGGGGCCTGATCCACCTGTGCCACCCGGGCATCCCAGCCCCCTGCCACCCCCCCGGGGTCAGGTGTGGTGCCCAGGAACAAGGGTGGGATGTCCAGGCTGGTGGTGGTGTACGGTTTATTAATTGCTTATTAGTGGCAGCGCTTTGTTTCACATGCGTGGGTGGGTGGGTGCGACGTGGAGCTCTGCCAGCAGTGACCAGGTGGGGACACAACGGACACATTACTGCAGGGTAGAAAAGTACAAACACAGAGGGGCTGTGCCGTGGCGGCCAGGCGCTGGGCAATGGACGCAGCAGGGCAAGGCGGCCCTAGCCGGGATGCCAGAGCAGGAGGATGCTGGGGCTGGAAGATGCTTGAGGCATGCTGGAGCCAGGATGCCAGAGGACACTTGAGGCACACCAGGATGCCAGAAGATGCTCAAGGCACACTGGGATGCCGGAGGATGCTCGAGGCACACCAGGATGCCAGAGGATGCTCGAGGCACAGCAGGGCCAAGAGGAAGCAGGGGGAATACTGACAGGCATGCTGGAGCCAGAGGATGCTGGAGGCACACTGGAGTCACGCTGGAGCCAGCGATGCTGGAAGCACACCAGAGCCAGAAGGTGCTGGAGGCCCCCTAGAGCTGGGGGATGCTGCCACCAGGGAATGCTGGAGCCAGGGGCTGGCACCACCACTTCAGGGCCCGATCCTGCCCTCCCACCACGTCCCAGCCCCAGCCCCCATCACCACCTTGCTGCCCCCCAGCTCCCAGCCTTGCACATGTAAGGCAGGACCCCCCGGGGTACCTCTGAGGTGCCCTTGGGGCCAGCAGACCTGGGGACAGGGATGGGCAGGTGGGGCAGGATGGGGATGACACAGGGGAACAGTAGGGGCCACCCATCACGGTGTCACTGGACAGACCCAGCAGGCACAGAGGGGATTGCGGTGGCCCTCAGGGTGATGGTGTATCCCACATGGCTCCTCCATCCCTTGGTCCCCTGCTATCCCCAGCGTCAGTGTCACTGTCAGTGTCTCGAGCACCAGGCTCCCCAGTGGGGTGAGAAGAAGCTTTTTTAAAAAGCCACCAGGACAAAACCTGGCAGGAGGAGGCCGGGCAGCGGCTGGCATGGCAGTGAGAGGGTCAACATCACCGTCACCCATGGCCCGAGGCCATGTGGCTCGGCAGCCAGCTTGGCACAGGCAGCTGGAGCTGGCTGGGCTGGGGGGCTGCCGGGGGTGCCAGCCCCAGTGATGCTCCTGGCACGAAGGCTGGCATGGATCCTTGTGCGGCCCCAGGCGGCTCCTTCCCTGCAAATGGTGCTGAACTCGATGGCATTGAAGACTTTGGGCGAGACAGTGTCACTCGGCCAGACAGGGACCTGCCGTTGGGGTGGGGGGACAGTCATGACAATGCCACCATTTCCCCCCCCAGCCCCAGTTTGCCCCCTGGGCCCACCTCACTCCTCCCAGTGCTATTCCACATCCCCGTTCTGCCTGTGCTGGCTGGGGACCACAGGCGGTGGCTCCTCACAGGGTGACAGCTCCTCGATGGACACCTGGTTGGTGATGCCTGTGGCAGGACACGGGGCTGGGGGGGGTCACTCCTGCCACCCACAGGGGCTGAGACCCCCCAGCTCGTGTCCCTCTGCCCCACAAGTCTGGGGGCCACCATCCTGTGCTTGGGCCACCTCCCCACCCAGGGATGCTTGGCACAGACATGGCCCCATGCATCCCGTGACAGTCCCCATCCCCTCCCTGGTGGCCACAGTGGCTACCACCTACCACTAGCTGCCCGCTCCTTCCACTTCTGCTTGTTCTCCTGGATATACTTGGCCCAGGTGGAGCGGAAGCCAGCCAGGTCAGCTTTCATGTCCCCCAGCTCCAGGTGCTCATCCAGGGATGGCTGCCGCCACTGCGAGCTGCAGGTACAGGGACAGATGGAAACAGGGCAGAGCCACCACTGCCACCTCCCAGGACCCAAAATAAGTGGGTGCCCCCACCACCTCCCCCTGGCGAAGGGGAATCTGAGGCAGGACGCCGTGGCTGACCTGGCCTGCTGGCTGGCCACTGGGTTGCCCTTGGCTTTGGTGCCATCCTCAGTGACAGGCAGCACCATCTTCTCAGCCACATCAGTCAGCACCGAGAAGGTGGGCTCCACGATGAAGTCAATGAAGCCTGTGGTGGGGAAGGGACACAGTGTCAATGGGGACACCCCCTGCCTGTGGCAGGGCTGGTGGCTGGGGATAAGGTGGGGACGGGAACGGACCCACCACCACTCACCAATCTGGGACTGGGCCACCAGTGTGGAGGTACGGTCGCAGAGGGGTGAGAAGGGCAGCCCCAGCTCAGCCTCCTTGTCCCCCTGGCAAGGCAAGGGAGACATGTCCCCAAGGGGTGGTCCCCATGTCCCACCACCTGTCCCCTGGGACACAGGCACCCTACCTGCCTGAAGAACTCCTCCATCAGGGCTTTGGTCCAGCGGCTGTGCACCGACCACTGCTTGGTGGGGTGGCTGATGTCGGCCGCGTGCAGCAGCAGCGACAGCACCTTGGACTTATCAATCCTGGGGAGGAGACCCCGGTGCTGAGGTTTGTCCCCAAAACCACATCCCCTGGGCCAGGTGGGCATCCACACTCACCTCTCCAGCTGCTGCAGGGACGTCTTCATGGACTTCACTTGCTGGAAGTGGCAGGACATATCAGTGGCCAGGACCATCTCAATCACCAGCGCCCGCAGCTCCCTGTGCCCCGGAGAGGGTTGTGGGGAAATGCCATCAGGGTCCCGTGTCCCCGCTGTGGACAGCCATGGGGAAAGGGACAGGGACCTTACGCAAACTCATCCTTGGTGAGATTAACAAAGATGTTCATCTCATCATCCTGCATCATGCGGAAGACAGCGCTGATGTGGTGGTTCTCCAGCACCGAGCGGTCGTTGTAGAGGATGGCACAGTCTGACCTGCGGATGCAGGGGAGGGTGGGACACCAGCACGGTGGCAGGCAGGGGAGCAGGATGTCCCCAGGGTGCCAGCACGACTATATCCCGGTTGTATCAGCAGCCCTGGGTGTCCCCAGGGTGCCAGCACATCTATATCCCAACCATATTGGTGGCCCTGGGTGTGTCCTGGGTGTCCCCAGGGTGCCACTCAGTCCTTTCCGTGCCCCACATGTCCCCATAACAGGTCCCCAGCCCTGCCTGCTCTGCCCATGCTGTGCCATGCCACCAATGCCGCGCCATCTGCACCATGCCATGCCACCTGTGCCACGCCATGCCACGTCACCTGCACCATGACATCACCCATACCATGCCCTGCCATGCCACCCGTGCCATGCCGTGCCATCCGCCCTCACTTGGTCTGGATGTGGAAGCTGTTGGTGGTGCCTGTGTGCTCATAGTCGTGGATGGCAGCAGCGAAGATGATGGCCAGGACCTCGATCTCCGTCAGGTAGTGCTGGGGGGACACAGGCATCAGGGGGGTGGGGACCAGCACTGGGTGCTGCGGTGCCACCCCGTGAGGGACACGAGGCCGAACGGTTGTGAGGTCCTCTGTGTGTTTGTGTTTGCACAACTGCATGTGCGTACACACATGCACAGCCACACATGCCTGTCACAGACACGCATGTGAACATGCCGTGAGTGTGCGCATGCGTGTCTGACAAGTATGACAGCTGTGTGGGGACAGCAGGGCACACGTGTGCTGCAGGCGTCACCCCACGTGTGCCCACACATCCCCCAGGCTGAGGGCACCCTGTCCCCCCATCATCCTGGTAAAGTTTCTATGGCAACAGCGCAGTCGCTAGGTGGCGACATCTCCGTGGCAACAAGCATCATCTGGACCAGCCAGACGGGCACCGGGCACCAACTCGGCACCCAGCCAACAGCCCGGGACCCCCGTGCCCCACCCCGCGCCCCCGTACCAGCATGCCGGTGCGGAGCAGGAAGCAGTGGACGGTCTGGGTGACATCAGCGGCATGGACTTGGTTGTGGTAGGGGTTCCGGTACTTCCCATAGCCAGCCTCCAGCGCGTCCAGCAGTGTCGTCAGGAAGACGGTGGGGATCTAACGCACGGGCACACACGCTCACAGATGCAGTCACGTGTGCAAAGCCACTGGCACGTGCCAGGCACCCAGCCCTGGGGGCACCCATGGGTGGGCATGGGCACACCTTGAAGCGGCTGTTGAGGTTGTGTCGGGTGAAGAGCTCGAAGACAATGGTCCTCAGGGAGTGATCATCTGTCACCCGGTTCAGTGCAAAGACATCGAAGCACCACAGGTCGAGGCTCTGGGGGGAGATGGGGGTGTTACACCAGCACAGGGGCAAGCCCAATGCCTGGTGACACCCAGCCATGGCTAGCCATCCCCCAGCAATGCCCAGTCAAGCCCAGCGATGCCCAGCAACTCCCAGCGACACCTAGTCACACCCAGCGATTCCAGGTGATGCCCACTGAAGCCAAATAATTCCAGGTGATGCCCAGAAACACCCAGCCGTGCCCAGGGATGTGCAGGAATGCCCACCAAAGGCCAGCAATTCCAGGTGATGCCAAGGGATGCCCAGTGAAGCCCAGGGATGGCCAGCAATTCCAGGCAAGGCCCAGCCATGCCCAGGGATGCCCATCGATGCCCAGCAGCGCTGAGTGCTGTCTCCCCCAGGCAACCTGGGCCATATCCTATGGAGCCCATGGTATGGATGGAGCAGCCATGCCCAAGTGTTGCCAGGCTGGGGCAGCACGCCAGCACCCCGTGGGGTATTTGGGTGCCCCCCCACCCCCAGTACCTTCAGGCAGTTCAGGACGGAGGTGGAGTAGCTGGGCCCCACGGCCGTGTATGTCCGGCGAAACATCCTGTAGAAGGCAGGGGGGGAGTCTGGGCTGATGTAGGTGCTGGGGAACAGAGCTGGGTGCTGGGGGACCCACCTGGGTGCTTGGAGACCCACCTGACTGTTCAGGGACAGACCTCAGGTGCTAGGGGACAAACCCTGGGGGCAGGAGATAGACCTGGGTGGTCAGGGACTCAGCTGGGTGCTACGGACAAACCTGGCTGCTGAGGACAGTCCAGGTGCTTGGGGACCCACCAGGGTGCCAGGGGACAGACCTGGGTGCCAGGGGACAGACCCTGGCACGTGGGGACCCATGTGGGTCACAGGGACAGTCCGGGTGCTCAAGGATGCACCTGGGTGCAGGAGACAAACTGGGTGCCTGAGGACCCACCTGGATGTGGGGGACAGCTCAGCTGCTTGGGGACAGACCTGGGTGCTGAGGACAGCCCTTGGGTGCTGGGAGACCCACCTGGGTGCTTGGGGACCCATCTGGGTGCCTGAGGATATCCCCTGAGTGCTCAGGGACCCACCTGGGTGCTAGGCACAGTCCCTGGCTGCCACAGGACAGCAGGGGACTGCCCTCCCACCCCCTCTCTCCATCCCAGCCATACCCCCTAGACCCCTGCATTACCCAGGGTGGGTGTCCCCCAGCACCCACCTCTCCACAAAGATGCCAGCCTGGACAGCGTGAACGATGCTGCGGAACTTGGGCTTCTCCTCTGCGCGGCGCCCCTTGGCCCGTGCCTGCTGGGTGAAGGTAGCTGCCAGCCAGTCCCGCACCTCCGAGGGCACCGCTGCGTCCGAGCCCATCTCTCGCAGCTCATCCTCTGTGTCCAGCATCTGCCTGCAGGCCGGGAACAGGATGGGTGGCATCAGGATGGGCATCATCCCCCACGTCCCCCTGCCGCCCTCCAGCTCTCACCCATACCTCGTCTCATCGATGTAGACGGCTTCCAGCAGCGAGGCGGCATATTCCAGGTTCCTCTTCAGCTCCTCCACATTCACCTCTCCTGTCTCCAGCTGCTTCACCATGTAACGCAGCCTGCGGGCAGCCGGGCACCGCGTCACCAGCCCCCCCAGGACTGGGGCAGTGGGTGGGGGTCCACAGCAGCAGGGCCCCGGCTGCCCTGCGGATGGATGCACACGCCCTAACACACATGGGCAACACCTATAGGTGTGTGTGCATGTGTGTGCGTGTGTCCCACGCTGGTGCGGAGTGGTGAGCATCCACCCAGGGGACCCCCCACAGCAATGGTGGCAGCCACAGCATGGCCGGAGGAGTGTGGGGGACTGCCAGCAGCCAAAGCTGACCCTGCAGCACCCTGCACCCAGAGCCCATCCTGCACCTGAAACCCTTCAGCCTGCACCCACACAGCACCCAGAGCTCATCCTGCACCCAGCACCTGCAGCTCAGCACTTGAGGAACCCAAAAGGCCACAGGGCTCCCCCCAGCACCCCAAGCTTGGGGGTCACCCCATCCCCCACCCAGAGGGTGGCTGTCCCCACCACGTCACTCTTGTGGGAGTGCTGGCGCTGCACAGGGCCCTGGGTGACACCAGGGACAAAGTCCCTGCCAGCCCATGGGGTCAGTGGGGCCACAGCGGCAACTGGGATGTCCCTGGGGACAGGGACAAACCCAGAAAGGTGGGAGGGTGCAGCCTGGGGTACAGGGGGCTCCACAGCGGGGTGGCTTCACACCCTGGGGACCCACAGTGGGGTCAGGGTGCTCAGCCCCCACCCAACACACTGCCATGCCTCAGTTCCCCCCTAGAAGCCTCCCTCGTGCTGGGTGCCAAAGGGCCAGGGGTCCCTGGGGACTCACCAGAGGATGGGGCCCCACAGGTTGTCCCTGCACCCAGCTCTGCCATGGCAGAGGGGTGGCAGTGACACCCACGGGTGCCCGAGCAGCATGGGGACATGAGGACAGGAGCCCAGTGTGGCCACGCTCCCCTGCTGGCTTATGACACCCACACAGGACACAAGGACACAGAGCCATAAGGACACGGCAGTGTCCCAGCAGGAGGGCCCTGGGTGGCACGGAGAGAAGGGAGAGCACCCAGATCTGTGCACACACCAAGTGTGCACACATACGTGCCTGAATGCAGGTGTGTGCACACAGGCATGCACACATATGTATACACACATGCCCAAACACACGTGCAAGATGCATGCACACCAGCATGCACACATGCACACATACATGCACACACACGTGTACACAACACATGCACACATACAGTGCACACAAGCACACATATGCACACTCAACACAGCTACACACATCACATGTCCCAACACCTGCAAATACCCACCCACAGTGCACACACACACACACACGCATGCACATATGCACACATGTGCACACCTTTCCACTACACACACGCACGCCGCACATGCATGTGCACAGAGGAACACTCTCTCCCCAGCCCCCACCCTGGGCAAGCCCTCCCTGTTGGAGCACGCATGTGCCAGCCGGCCGCCAGCCATCTGTCTGTGTGTCCGTGTGTCTGTCGGGGGGAGGGTGGGGGGATGCATGGAGGCGGTGGCAGAGGGGGGAAATCCCGTCTGGCCGCCTGGGGAAGCACCTCCCCCGCAGCCATGTCTCCCACTATAGCCGCCTTGCTCGCACACCGGCTGCCACAGGTCCCCATAGGCCCCCACGGCTCCACCAGCTCCCCCTGGGAGCAGGGGAACAGGGCAAATGCCAGCCCTTGGTGGGACACTGGTCCCTGTCCTGGTCCAGCTCAGCCCTGTGGCCACCCTGTCCCCTCCCAAAGACCTCACTGTCACTGTCATCAGCGCCCAGCAGGTCCCTATTGGTACCCACTGGTCCCCATCACTGCCTACCTGGCACCCACTGGTCCTCATCACCACCACCAGCACCCAATGGGTCCCGATGGGCACCTGCTGGTCCCTATCGCTGCCACCAGCACTTAATGGGTCCCCATGGGTCCCCGCTGGTCCCCATCACTGCCCACCTTACCTTCACTGGGTCCCCGCCACCTGGCCACACGGTCCCCAAGGCTGGTGGCACATGTCCCCACTGCCAGCAGTTTCCCGTGACGCTGCCAGTCTGGCCCCTGGCTTGGGGGACACCTCAGGGTGACCCTGACACCCAGCCACGGGAAGGGGACAGCACACAGTGACAGCCCCGTGGGATGGGGGGACACAGCGCTGGGGCAGAGGTCAGCCACCGCCTGTGCCGCTCCCATGGCCGCCCCAAGCCAACCTCTGTGGCAGGATGCGGCGTCCCTGGCACCATCACCCTGTGTCCCCGCGGTGGGGACGTCACTGTCACCGTGGCCACAGCCCCAAGTGAAAACCCCGGAAGATCTATGCAGCAGCAGCTTCTGGATGGCTGCTCCAGCCGGTGGCTCCCAGTGGTCCTGTGCCTCGTTAGCACTAACAAGAGCTGGCAGCAGGAGTGAGGGACCTGCCAGGCGGGTGTGCGGGGGCAGTGAGACCCCGCAGGCCTGTGCACGCTTGTGCAAGGCTGCGCAAGGTCACGCACGCCCGTGCAACACCATGCGGGTCTGTGCATGGCCATGCAGGGGGCATGTAGCCATGCGTGTCTCTGCCAGCGGGCCCCCAGCCACCCTGTCCCCACCAGCCTGGTCCCCTGGGGAAACTGAGGCACAGAAGGGGCCAAGGGTCATAGGCACGGTCCCAACTGGGGTCACAGGGTCCCTGCCACACCGGCTCCTCAGGGACCAGCCCCAAACCCACAGGTCACCAGCTGAGAGGAGACACCATTTCCCCTGTCACCCAGCACTGGGGACAGCCACTGCCAGCTCAAAGCCCCACGGGAAGGACACAACCAGTGGTGACCCTGCAGGTGCTAGCACTTGTCCCTGACCCAGGGGACAGTCCCCAGGCGGGGGCACTGCTGTGACCCCAGACAGCCCAGGAGGGACCGGCACCAGCACGGGGGCCAGCAGGGCCATGGGACCCCGTGGGAACAGGGATCCTGGTCACAGGGAGGGGACAAGGGTCCCGCCACCACTCTGGTAAGGGGCAAAGCCACTGGGTCCCCATGGCTGGGGGTCACAGGGCACTGGCTGTGGGGAGGATGAGGAAGGCTGGCAAGGGCCAGCATCCACCCTAGCTCCAGCAAGATTTCCTGCCTACTGATGGCAATTAGTTTTAATTAGCGGCTGCCACCCCTCACCAGGGGACCCACACTGCAGCCAGGCTCACACCCTGAAAGCATACCCAGGTCTCCCCCAGGGTCCCCCTCTGTGTCCCACCCTGTGTCCCACAGCCTCCATGCTCCCCCCTGCCCCTCCCAGCACCTAACAACCTCCCAAACCTTGTTAGTGCCATCCCAGCCTGGCCACACAGCGGGCAGCAACCTGTGCACATGTGTGTGCACACGGCAGGGGCTGGAGACCCCCACGTGTGGGTAAGTGTGTAAATGGATGCACAAGCCCACCCATGTATGCACATCTGCATGTGTGTGTGTGTGTGTGTGCAAGCATGTGCAGCTGCTCGCAGGTGCCCGCACATGGCTGCAAACCAGAGTGTACGCAAGCAAGTGTGGACTGTGCAAGAGCACATGTGTGGCTGGTGCACACCCACACCTCGCCCTGGTGCAGCTTCGCAGGTGGGGGCCACCACATCCCGCAGCCAAGGTGACGGTGACAGTGACAGCTGCCAGCGAACGAGAGAGTAAGGGGGGCCGGGGGGGGTGGCCAGACATCACGTTCAAAGTCAGCATGAAGCTCCCAAGCCCGGCGGGCTGCGGGGGAATGTGACCTTGGGGAAGGTGGCTGTCACCTTCCCGCGCCCTGCCACCTATCCCTGGGGACACCCACCCCCTCAGGGACACCCATGCCTGCGGACACCCACCCTCGGTGACACAGCCACGGACGACCTTTGTGCCACTTGCCCATCACAGACCCCCAAGTGGTGCCCTGGGACGAGGGACTGCCACCACCCAGCAGCGGGAGCAGGAGTTGGGTTTCGTCACGCTGCCAGGTGGGTGCCACCCACGCCCACGGTCCCCACGGGCTGCCTGTCACCACCCACATCCCCCTGCTGCTGCCAGCCCCCTCCTGCCACCCCCTGCCATGACCCAGGCCTGCTGTGGGGATGATGGTGCTTGTAGAGCCACTGCCACCCCGTAGATCCCTGGGGTGACACCAATGTCCCCAGGGCCACCCCATGCCCAGGGCGGGCTGCAAGTTGGCCTCAGGGTGCAGCCAGTGCTGGGGAGCTCCCCAGCACAGACACCACCGCCCCACATGCACCCACAGGTGTCTCCATTCCTCCATTGCCTCTCCTGCTCCCTCCCACAGGGTCCCCCATCCCAGCTGATCCCCACGCTGGGGACCTGCCACCAGTCCCCAGTGCTCGGGGGGCCGGGACCCTGCAGCCAAGGGACAACTCGCTGCTCCCTCCTGTCATCCCAACTGGGAGCTGGGGACCATCCCCAGGCTAGGGTCCCCACTGCCCCCTCAAGGCTGGCAGGGAGAAGGGGACATGGGGGGATGCGGGCCGGGATGCCCAGCCCCACCATGCCCCGCAGCAGGGGCAGCCACCAGCGATTTCTGGGAGGGGGAGGTGTGTGGGGGCGGGAAGCAGGAACACAGCCCACGCGCTTGCACACCTGCAGGTGCACACGCTCCCTAGTGCTCACTCAGGTGTGCTTTGGCACACGGGTGTGCACACACACTCCCATGCATGCTCACCAGCTCCCGCGTGTGCCGCATGCAGGGACCCCTGCCCCCATCCACACACACGCTGCTCGCACGCACCTCTGCACACACATGTGCACACTCCCACCTGATGCTTGCACACCCACTGCAACATGCACAGCTGGTTGCATGCTCAGGCTTGCACCACACCCTGAGAGCTCTGGCACCAACGTTTCACACCCTGGTGGAGTCCTGCCCTGCCCTTGGGTTCACGTAAAACATGCTCACCAGTGAGTGTGCAACACGGGCACCTGGCTCCTGTCCTCATCTCCGTGTCCCCCCTGGCATGCCAGTACCGCACACACCCCTGCCAGCATGCACCCCTGCACAAGCGTGCCTTCGCCGGCCGCCACACGCGTGTCAGCCCTGCACACATGTGCACACACAGCCACACACGTGCTTTGCACGCCCACGCCTGCACCCGCTGCACGAGGACCTGCATGAGTGCACGTGCCGCAGGTTCGCAAGGGGGCACATGCACACGTGAGCCCATGCGTGAGCACAACTGCACACAGGAGAGGGGGTGGCACCCCCGAGGCCACCAAGAGCTCCCCAGGGTGGGGAGGGGAGTGCAGGGTGGCACCCTGGGGTGTCAGGGGGTTGTCACCGCTCCCCAGGGCTGGTTGGTACCCTGGCATCCACTCTGTCCATCCCCCCAACCCGAGTTGGGGGCACCCCAGCCCTCTGCTTGCCCCACAGTGCCACCTGGGTGAGGGGTGCTCCAGCACCCCCAGAGCTGCCCCATCAGACCCACCCCAGGCTTATGGGTGCCCCCAGCCCGAGGGGGTCCTAGTGCCCCCAGCCCGAGGGGGTGCAATATGTGCAGGGAGATCCCAAGGGTGACTGGGGGTCCTACATGAGGGTGTGGGAAGCAGTGCATGGGTGAGGGACACCTGGGGGGGGTCTGGGGGCGGAAGGATCCAGGGGTACCTCGGTGGCAGCTGAAGTGGGTGCATGCTGGGTGGGGGGCACCAGGGGGCTCTTAGGGGAAGATGAGGGGGTCTTCAAAAGGGGGTGTTGGAGGGTTCAGCAGAGTGCAATGCTCAGGTGGGCTCAGGGGTCCTGGTTTAGGGGTGTCCGGGGGGGGGGTCCCGGTTATGGGGGGCTCACTCACAGCGCACGGAGCTTGACCCAGATCTTCTTGCTGGGGACGGACTTGATCTCCAGCGGGGACGGGCAGCCGCCGGCCGGGTCCAGCCCCTCGCGGTCGGGATCCAGCCCCGGGAGGCTCCGCGGCGGCTCCATGGCCCCTGCGGTGGCGGGGACGCGCCCTCAGCCCCGCGCCGGTCCCGGGGCCCGGCGGGCCGCGGCGGAGCAGCCGCCGGTACCGCCCCGCCGCCCCGGCAGCGGCCTCCCCCCGGCCCGGTACCCGGCAGCTGCGCAGGCAGCACCGGCCCGGGCGGCGGAGCTAAGATGGCATCCCGGGCACCGGGGGTGGGAGCAGCGGGATGGGGAGCAGCGGGGATGGGGGGAACCGGCAGGGAGCACCGGGGATTGGGAGAACCGGGGATGGGGAGAACCGTCGTGCGGGGGGCGGGGGGGACCGGGGGACGGGGGGGACGGGGGGACGGGGGAACGGGGACACGATCGAGGATGCTGCGCGCTCCTACCCGGGGATGCTCGGCCGGGAAGCGCCGGTGCTGCCGTGCTCCGGTGCTGCCGGTGCCGCCGTGCCCGGTCCGCCCGCTGTTGCCGGCTCTGTCTCCGCCGACCGGGGCTCGCCGCAACTTTCCCCGAGCCGGCACCGGCGAGAGGGCGGGGAGGGGCGGGGGGAGCCGGGGGCGGGGGCCGGGAACCGGGGCCGCCCAGCCCTGCCGCCCCGCTCAGCCCTGGCCCCGGGACCCCCACAGGGAGGGCGGTGTCATGGCCCCCGTAAGGGCTGTGGAAGAGGAAGGGCCCCCAGGACCCCTATGGGGCTGAAGGCGTGGCACCCCAGAACCCGGGGGGGGGGTACCCCAAGACCCCTATGGGTCTATAGGGGTTGTACCCCAGGACCCCTATGCAGGGGTGCCCCAGGACCCCTCTGGGGCTATAGGAGTTCCAGCCTAGGACCTTTGTGGGGGTGGTACCCCAGGACTCAATGGGGCTATAGACTTCGTACCCCAAGACCCCTATGGGGGGTACCCCAGGACCCCTATGGGGCTATGGGGGAGTCAGGTTCCCCAGGTCCTTTGGGGTTATGGGGGGCAGGTGCCCCAGGACTGCCATGGGGTTATGGGAATGTCACGGGGTTTGGCAGGCCCCACAGAGGGGCCATAACCTCTCACACGCCACACGGGGGGTCTGCTCCAAGCAGTGGGTCGGAGCCTGCCCAGGGCGAGGGGCACCACGACCCCCACCTCCCCCAGCCCCACCGCCAGCCCTGCTCCCCACGAGGCCGGTGACACACGCACACTGTCCCCTCCTGCCCAGATTATTGTAGGACCTTCCCAAACCTGGGGGGGCTGCTGGGTCCCTCATGCCCCTGGGCTGGTGGTGCAGGGGGGGTTAGGAGCAGCCT
Source organism: Falco peregrinus (assembly GCF_023634155.1). Taxonomy (NCBI): domain Eukaryota; kingdom Metazoa; phylum Chordata; class Aves; order Falconiformes; family Falconidae; genus Falco; species Falco peregrinus. Next base: position 616,306 of record NC_073740.1, read on the forward strand.
GAGCTCGAGGGGACCCTGTCCCGTGGGCTCACAGACATCCCATCCCTGCCCCGCGGCCCCCTGCACCCCTACCCCACACACAGCTTGTTCCCCACCCTGCGGCCCCCTGCATCCCACCAGGAAACCTCGGGGTGCAAAGGCCGGTGCTGAGGGCCCCAGGGGCTCCAGGCACACACAGGGAGCGGGGTGCCAGAGCCCCGAGTGGGTCCCAGACAGCCGGGGGGGCACAGCAGCACCCGTGCTGCCTCCCGTGGCACGCGCTAAGCCGCAGCCCCCAGGAAATATTAATAAGCCCTTATGTAACGCCGTAGGTGTGTGCAGCACCCACTACCGCAGCACCGGCACCGGGGAGCCAGGTGGGGCCCCCCACTCTGGGCACCATCCCTGAGCCCCCACCTTGGCCCAGCTGCCCCCAACAGCTCAGCCAGGTCCCTGCCTGCTAGGCCATGTCACCTCCCACCCTTTACCACCTAGCACCCATGGGTGCTGCCTGGGGATGCATCCACTTAGCCTCCAAAAGGGGGTCTGTGCTCCCTCCCACAGGGGTCCTTTGCTTTGATGCAGGGTGTAGGGGGCACCCATGGGACTTCTGCCCGAATACTGGGGTCAACAGTGTGGGCTATAAGCCCCCGCACACAGCTAAGGAGTTCCCATACCCCACTGGGAACATCTTTGGGTCCTCAAACTTTTGGGGGGCTCAGAACCCGGCTGGGGGCAGCGAGTTGAACCAAGGGGGGGACCCCATGGTACGGAGCAGCCCAAGGCAGGGGGCCAGGGGGCAGTGGGTGCGGGAGAGGCTGTGGGCTGGGATGTGCGCGAGACAAAGCCGCACTGCCAGCAGGGAGCCTCAGCATCTTGTTACCGCTTAATATCATGATTGATGAGCGCGAAAATAGACTTTTGCAGCAATCTGGAATAATCAGCAGGTTCTGGGCGTTAATTCGAGGGAGTTCAGCCCCACTGGGAGCACAGCCGGTGGGGGGCAGCGGGGGAGTCCAGCCTGCTTCAGAGCAGTTTTTTCACCACCACCCCCCCCGGAATAAAATAATGAAGCAATTAGTGCCAGACCCACACACTTCAGGCTTGGCCATGCCATTGTGGCTGCAGTTCGGTGTGGCTGCCAGGACTGCATGCTCAGCCTCCCCCAACTGTGGCACCACCAGGCCCTGCCAAGGCGGCTCTGCTGAGGGGGGGCTCTGCCGAGGGGGGCTTTGCCGAGGGGGGCTCATGGCCGTGGCAGCCACCGTCCCCCCCACCCCACACCAGCATGGCTGGTGACTCATCCTGGAGCAGCTGGCCGTGAGCGGAATGGCAACGGCCGCCCCGCCATCTCCTTCCCTCGCCCCATTAATTTTCCCCTAAGATGCTGCATGGGAGAAAAATAAACACCCTGAGAGTGCCGGGGGTGGGGGGGTGTAGGGGTGTGCGGGAAATGTGATTTGGAATGTCCCCGGCCAGGCAGGCAAAGGGAAACTGAGCCATGTGCCTGGCCAGGATCAATGCCATGAGAAGAAGCAGCTTTAATTAAAGCTGGTAAATCCTGCCAGCAGCTTCAGTCCCTTCACGTCCCAGCACCCCAAGGCCTCCGGCACCCCCAACGCCCATGGGGGACCCACGGAGGTTATTTCTGCTGGAGACACGGGGCCAGGCACCCACTCTGGGGTGCTGGAGCAGAGCCAGCCCAAAATATTCCCTGCCCCCCTCCCAGCCACAAGTTGGACGCAGACACTGGGGGAAAAAGTGGTTTAGTGAAGGTGGCTAGGGCTGGGGGACAGGATGGGAACAGATAGGGACACAAGTGGTGGCATCCAGCAGCTGAGGGAGGCCCAGGGGTCCCGGCAGGGCAGTTTGAGAGGTGTGAGGGCAGGGGGCAACATGGGCACTGGGCTCAGTGCAAGTGGACCCTGCTGAGCATGTTCTCGCGGCACACCTCGCGGTAGGCGTTGCGGAGCAGGACATAGGGGAAGCAAGCCTCCAACATGTCCACCGTCAAGAAGGACGACTCTGCCACGATCTGAGAGATGCACACACCATCAGTGACCGCCCCTGCCTCAGTTTCCCCCTGTTGCCTGAGAGGGGAGTCAGTCCCCAGCCCCTCCCTGGCAGAGCTGGGTGCTCCCTCCCCAATGGCTCCTGTACCCCAGCTCCAGACTGAAATATTTGCATTTAAATTGCTTTGCAGCGAGAACAAGCGTTCCCTGAATATCAATCCTGGGTGGTGGGTGCATGGCCCCCACCCTGTCATCCCAGCCTCTCCCTGGGGGTGTCAGAGCTGGACCCAGCCCCCACAGGCCCAACTGGAGCTGGGTAAGGGCTGAACCCCCAGAGCTGGCTGCAGTGTGAGGGCTGGAGCAGCCTGGACAGCAGAGCTGAAGCCCAGCAGAGACACAGAACTGGGATGTGCACACTCAGAAGCACCCCACAGCCAACCCAGGGGTACACGAGGGCCCACCTAAGCAGCACCCAAGGGTCCACCCAGGGGCACCCCAGGGCCCTGCCATCACTCACCAGCTGCATGAGCAGGGAGATGGAGTCACGGTTCCTGGCACGCACCTTGTCCATCTCCTGGCCCAAATGCAGGAGGCTGACAGAGGCCAGCTGGGGACAGATCCTGATCAGCACAGGGGACAGTGTCCACCCTGAGAGGGTGCCACCCCCAGCCCGGCACAGCCCTGGCCCCTGGTCACTCTCACCAGCAGGAACTCCTTGAGGTGAGTCTCAATGTTCTTGTTGTGGACAGTGAAGAGGGCGGCTGACACATGGATGATGGCCTTGGCCAGGCAGTGGATGTTGTTGTTGTAGCCTGGGGACACAGGAAGGTTGGGGACAGCACAAGGTCTCCGCTGTGCCCACCTCCCTTGGCTGCAGTTATGGGGCACCAGCCTTGCCAGGCCTGGGGTCCTGCTGTCCCACCAACCCTCAGCTGTGGGGACCGATGGCCTCGGGGGGTGCCAGCACACACAAGGTGTGACACCAATGGGCTCAGGGTCATGGGGACATAGTCACGACTGGGGACATGGGGACAAAGCTGCTGGGGTTGTGGCCAAGCCTCACCATCCATGTCAGTGTTGTAGATGGATGCCGGGTCAGAAGCAAGCAGGGGCAGGGACACGGCCAGGAAGACCAGGAGCAGGCAGGCCACTTTGTAGTCCTCCTCCGGCGATGAGCCATCTGCCAGGGAGGGAAGTGGCACTAGACAGAGGTCCAAGAGGGGGCCCTGGGGGACCCAGGGAGGTGACACAGGGTGGGGGAAGGTGAGCAGGGCTGGGGGTCTGTGGCAGGGTGCTGGCTCTCAGGGACAGCTTTCTGTGACCCCAGCAGACCCCCACAGTACCTGTCTTGCTGGAAGCCAGGACGTTCACCAGTGCGGGGTCGACCTCGCAGGGGATCCCCGTGGCCGAGGCCAGCTCAAAGATGCTCAGGGTGACCTGGGTGGACAGGGACACACAGGCTCAGGGCTGGGGACACAGGGTGCAGCCAGGCACAGGGAACTGTGCAGTGCCACAGAGTGCTATGTGATGCCACACAGTGTCCCATAGCACCAAGCGGTGCCACACAACATGGCAGGACAGCTGTCTCAAGCACTGGGGGTGCCACCCCATCCCCGCCCCCCTCAGGGCCCACCTGGATGTCAGTCTCAGGGGTAACAACATCCGTCAGACACTCAATGGGGCCCATCAGGAAGGGGCAGTGGTGGGAGAAGACCTGCAGAGAGAAGGTGGATGCTCATGGGGCTCCTGCTAACCCCTCCAGGCTGTGGGGCTAGTGGGTGGGGGTCCCAAAGGATGGAGGACCCATAAGGTGGGGGGCACCCACCTCCCGCAGGCCCTGCTGGGCCATGGCACGGAAGCTCAGGATCTCCCCGATGATGGTCATGCGCTTCAGAACATTTTCGGCTGCTGTGGGAGGAGAAGGGTCAGCGGGGACATGTGTGTGTGTGTGTGCACGTATGTGTGCATGTACACCCACGTATGCCAGACCCAGGCTTCCCCCCGTGTCCCCGGTGTCCCCCTGTGACTCACAGGTCAGTCGAGGCAGCAGAGCCGCCATCTGCTCAGGCTTGCAGGAGCTGGAGCGCAGCTGCACCAGTGTGTCCATGTTCTCATTGACCAGCTTCTGCAGGGGACATGGGGCTTGTGGCGCTGGTGACACAGCAAGCCCACAGCCAGCTGGGGAAGGAGAGGGGCACCCTGGCCCCTCTGCCCCCACCTCCACACTGGATGGCAAGCCCGAGGGACAGGCAGGGTGCTGGGACGGTCCCCAGGGTGGCCCTGCCTGCCCTGTCACACTGTGCTCCAGAACCTGGTCCCAGAAGCCTGACCCTGGTCCCGGTCTTGATCCCCCAGCCCTGGTCCCAGTGCCCAGCTCTACCTTCAGCTCAGTGACCTGGGAGCCCACGTGCCACATGAGGTTGTCACTCAGGAACTTCATGCCGTACGGCCCAATGAGCTCAGCCAGCGCCCGCATCTCTTGTGGGGAGATACACAAAGAAGGGGATATCAGCAGGGTCAGGGGGTGATGATCCTCCCCCACAGCATCCCTGCATCCCTCACCTGAGACATCGGAGAATTCGGCAGCACTGAAGGGGGGCTCGCCCTCCCGCGGCACTGTGGTGAAAGCCTGCAGGGCGGGGGCCAGGACGATTGCCCCTGTGCTGGCCTGCCGCAGCAGGGCCTCCAGGTACCTGCAGACACCGACCTGCTGCCACCACCTGGCACCACCACCCACGGCACTGCCACCCATGGCACTGCAGGGCCACCTCCCACAAGAGAGGGAGGGTGCTGGTCCCAGTGTGGCACCTACCAGTTGGTGTAGATGGTGGTGAGCGTCTGCTCACCGGCTGCATCACGGGGCTGTGTCTGCTGCAGGAGGACACTGCGGATGATGCGCCCTGTGTCCAAGCCCACAAACTGCCCCAGTGACTGGATGAAGGTCATGTAGGCGCTCAGCCCCGCCAGCACCTCCGAGGGCCGCACCACCTCCTGCGTGGCCTGGCTGTAGCCTGCCATGGCCACGATGGCCCTGCAGGGACAGAAAGGGGCTGTCTGGAGAGCCGCTGCCAAGTGTCCCATACCCAGCAGCACCCACAGCCCACCCTTGCTGTGTCCCACATCCCTAGCATGATCCCTACTTGGTGAAGCGTGTCTCCAGGTGGCTGCTGAGGTACTCGGCTGGCGTCACCATGTGCTCAAAGATGGTGAAGTTGGGCACGTGGTTGAGGCTCAGGGACAGCTCGGCCAGTATCAGGTGCAGCTTGTCCATGCTGGTGTGGGTGTGATGGGCACCGTCAGCCACACCAGAGCCCCATGGGGACAACCCCATGATCACACTGTGCCCCCACATCACACCATTGCCCACACCCAACATCTGGTGACCACTGCTCCCCACCAGCCCCCTGCCCACCACTGCTAGCCCCAGGTGGCTCTCACTTGGTGGTCAGGGTCCGGTCCTTCCTCTGGCTTTCAGCCCCTGGCTTGTCCCGCTCAGGCTCCCCCTTCTTGGCTGACTGCTTCAGAGTCTTCTTGTTGCGGGCTTTGCTGACGGTAGAGGCACAGTGCTTGGGCAGCAGCTGCCAAACACAAGCAGTGGGTTACCACCGGCCATGGCACTGACGACAGCCCAAATGGGGCCTCCAGGACCAGAAGAGACCATCCCCAAGGTTGAATTGACCCTGGCAGGTCTTCCCCACCGTGGCCTCTGCTGTCTCAAGGCTTTGGAGAACATGGAGGCCAAGGAGGTCACAGAGGTCCAAGAGAACAAAGAGGCCACAGAGACCCTAGAGGCCACAGAGACCCCAAAGGCCACAGAGACCTCAGAGGCCCTGGAGACACCTCACCTGCTCACTGAGCTTGTGCTGCTCAGCACAGACATCCATGATGCAGGTGCTGGCCTGCCAGGCCATCTCCTCCAGGAACTTGTTGCACAGCCCCAGTGCTATGGCCTTCAGGTGGGGATACTGAGGGGGGAAAGCCACGGCACTGTCACAGCACATGGCATGCAGGCCACGACCACATCTGTGGCATGCCACCAGCTGTCCCAAGGCCATGGCACTGTCATTGTCCCCCACCCACATGTGCCTGCCCCAGCCCCTCCACAGGTGGCAGGGCAGCAGCCAGCCACAGTGCCCCTGGGTCACCCATGCCCCCCCAGGCAGCAGGACCCACCTCCTCTGGGCACATGGGATGGACACAGTGGGAGAAGTGGCTGCAGAGCAGAGGGAAGGCAATGCTGTAGCGCAGCATCGAGGACTCCTCCATCGTCGCCACAAACATCTTCTCCACAGGGCGAGGGTAGAAACTGCAGGAGTGAGGGCATAGGGGCAGAAGAATAGGGCAGAGTGGGCAGGAGAGGGGATTTGTCTTTCAGGACACACTGATCCTGTGCCATGTGTGCATTGTCCCTGTCCCCATATCCATGTGTACATCACTTAATCTCGCCCAGCCTCTCCCATGGGTTACACATCCCCCATGGCCATCTCTGTCCCTTCCCACACCCATGACCCAGCACACACAGGCACCTTTCCACGTGTGGTGGGGTGCAGGACATGGCTTGAAGACCCCCAGCCAGGGTGACCCCCTGTGACTGTGGGGAAACTGAGGCAGAGCAGTTGGCTGTGCTCACCACAGGTCGGAGAGGTCAGAGGACTCAGCCAGTAGCTCCTCCAGGGAGTCAAGCAGTTTGGTGTGGAAAACAATGAGGTTCATGATGCGACCCACATCAGGGTTGGAGCCCAGTGGCAGCGAGGCCTTCGCCACGCTGGTGTAGGCCTAGGGGGACAGTGGGCTCAGGGGTACGGCAGGGCAGGGAAGAGGACAAGGACAAGAACAGGGATGGGGACAGTAAGAGGGAAGGAGACTGGCATAGGGATGGGAACAAGGATGGAGACTGGGATGGGGACAGAGACAAGAACAGGGACAGGGTCAGCACCTGCAGGCGGAACCAGTCCAGGCGGAGCGGTGTGAAATCAAACTGCTCCTTGTCATCAACTGCAGTGAAATAGAAACATGGGGAGACATGGTTGTGGGGAATATCAGTCTGGGGCTGATAATCTGGAACTACTCGTCCTGGGGGTGCCAGTCTGGGGGTGCCAGTTGTCAGGGAGCTAGTCTGGGGTGGCAGTGCTCACCCCACAGGACCCCCAGGAGCTGCCATCTCCATTGCCCCACAGGGCCATGCCTGGGTGCCCAGTATGGTCCAGGATGGCTGCAAGGCTCCCCAGGCAGGGGGGACATCAGTCCCCAGGCAGTGCCACAGACATGCCAGGGGGGACATAGTCTGTACCTTCCTTGACAGAGAGAGCCGAGAGAGAGCTGACGAAGGACGACAGAATGATGGACTCCTCCTCGGGGCACACGGAAAGGTTCTGTGGGGCCAGGGATGGGGTCAGGATAAGGGACAGCCAGGATAGGGCACAGGGGACAGGGACAGTCTAAACAGGGGACACAGATCAGCCCCTGCCAGTGCCCTGCGGTACCTGGATGACTTCGCTGAGCACCAAGGCATCGAAGCGGGCTAGGTACTGGACGTGGTAGCGCTGCAGCACCCCAACCCGCCGCCGCACCAGGCTCCGCAGCTGCTCCATGAGAAAAAGCAGCTCTGCGACGTGGCTGCCACCCATAGCCACCAGTCAGAGTCAGGGCTGGCTGCACCCCCAAATCCCCCCCATGCCAGCTCTGTCCATGGCATCCCAGAGTTGCCCCAGAGCAATCCCCACCATGAGGCCAGCCTGCCAATTTCTGGAGTGCCCCCCATGGGCATGGATCCCCTTGTGCAGTGCTAGTGCCCACACACTACACCAACCTGTCAGCGAAGTCCTCAGGTGTCTTGGTCTTGGTGACATGCTCAGCGTGCCGCACCAGCCACCTCACCTCGTCCCGGCAGAAGGAGAGTGCCATGAAGACAAAGAGGGCCTGGGCAGAGCGGAGGTTAGAGGGCAGCCGGCACAGGGTGCTGCCACCAGGCACTACCACAGGATTGGCACCAATGGCTCTGGGCACTGTCACTGCACGGCACCAGGCTGGCACCAGCTGTACCCCCATGCAGACCCCACCCACACCCACTGCACACCCCCAGGAGCATGCAGAGCCCAGCATCCAGCCTCCTGCACCCCCAGCACCCACGCCCTGGCACCCCGGCCCCCATGCTCACCTTGGGTCCCAGCAGCCCAGGCTGGTCCTCCAGCAGTGCCTCTAGCTCCCGCACGGCCCCACGCAGGTACACCCGCCGGCCCCGGTGCAGGGAGCCACTGCAGGAGGCGTCAGGATGAGGGTCAGGGCCATGGCCACCCAACTGACCCCCCAGCCACCCCTCTCACCCAGTGGGGACATCACAGGCACCATGTCGCAAAGGTAGGGGCTATGTCACAGAGCTAGTATGGACCCAATGAGGTACTCCAGCCCTGCCACCCAAGGTGCTGACACCCTCAGGAGCTCCTGAGACACCCCGCACTCTCTGGGATTCATGGGACCTCCAGGATCCTGCAATCCTTTGGGGCATCCTGGGATCTCCCAACTCCCCAGAACCCCTGGGACCCTCCCCAGCACCCCCAGACCCACTGTCCCCGCATTGAGTCTCCAACCTGTGAACCACAGCATGTTCCTTGCACTCCTTGAGATCAGCCACCCGCTTCCCATACCTGCAAGAGAGTCACAGCCAGGAAGCACCAAGCACTGCACCTAGGAGAGCCCCAGGCATCCCACAGAGACCCTGGCACAGCCCCCAGCCCCCAACACAACTCCCTGGCACCCTACAAACTCTCCTGGCACCCAGCAGAGCTACTGACAGAGCCCCTCTAGCCCCTGGCACCCATTGTAACACCCCCCTGGCACCGTGCACGGCCCCAGTGCTGGCATGGTCATTACCCTTTGAGGCTGCTGAGCAACTCCTCGGTGACCTTGTGGATCTGGAGAGCTTCATCACGGAGGAGGGTGATGTAAAGTGAGCCCTGCAGCGCCAGCCGCCACAGCTCCAGGCACTGTGGGGACGAGCTCAGCGCCCCTGGGCACACCAGGAACCCCACTGCGGGCACAGGTATCAGGTGGGCAGGGGCTGCCTGCACTGCTGGCCCCACAGTGGGCAGGGTGACAGCCCGAAACCAGGAGCCAGGCTGCCCACATGGGGCTGGGGACCTGCGTACACTGCAGGGACTCACTGAGGATCCAGCGCTCCATCACCTCCAGGGACAGGTACTCACAGGCCATCTGGGGACACAGGCATGACCATGTTACCATCCTCAGGCCTCCCACAGCCTCCCCCAGGACCTGCCCTTGGTTCCCCTCACATGGTGGCACTCACGGTGTCAGAGCTGGCAGGGCTAAGCATGGTGCCGGTGGTGCTGAGCAGACTGAGGAGCTGGTCGCTGCGCCACTGCTCAGCACCCTGGTTCCTCCGGGCAAAGAGGAAATGGAGGGACAGGAGGGCACTGGTGACAGCCTGAGGAACAGGGGGACATCACAGGGGGGTTGTGGGATGGACTGGGGAAGAAGTGGCCCTGCTGGCTGGGGGGAGCCCCATCCCACCTTAGTGTGTGGCCCAAATTCCTCCATCAGCTTCTTGAGGGGGTGGTCGTACTCCAGCACCATCTGTCCCAGGCGGGTGAAGCTGGGGTCACTGTGAGGATGGCGGCCCAGGGGTCAGGAATAGTCCTCAGGGACAGTCTCAGTGGGAATGGTCTGTGAGGACAGCCCTGGTGAGGACATCCAACCCACCTTGAGCCATGGCTCATCTCGTGGGCACAGTGGTACAGGCCGATGAGCAGCCGGCGGTCCTCAGTGCGGGCCAGCAGCAGGACAAGGGACACATAGGTGACAACCAGGTCCAGGTAGCTCTTGGTGAAATCATAGTTGACATGCTGGGGAGGGAACAGCCATGAGCACAGGGGCACAGCTGTGGCACACCCAAAGTACCCACCCAGGACCCCCAGTGCCCCACTCACGATATCAAAGAAGCACTGGTTGGCATCGATTGTGTTCAGTAGCTCATAGACGTGGTCCTGACAAGGAGGGGACAAGGGGCTGTGTCACTGCTGTGCCCCCCAGGCCTGAAATTCTGGCGCTGCCACTCAAAACCCCCCTCTGCCCCCCACCACACACCCCATCTCACCCTGAACTCCAGGACATCCAGGAAGGAGTGGTAAAAGGGTCCCAACGCCCGGGTAATGTCCCCCTTGTCCTTGTGCACTGGCCCTAGGTGTTGCTGCAAAGGGACAGGGGGGACACCCAGGGTGAAGTGACACAGGGGGGACACCTGGAGTGGGGCGTCATGGGGCAGGGATGGCAGGATTACCCTGAAAGGGGGACCGAGGGGAAGCCAGGTGGTGGTGACACAAGGTGGGGTGACACAGACTGGGCTGACACATGGGGGACAGGGTGGACACTGGATGGTGGGACGACACAGGGTGGGGATGGTAAGGACAGTAGGGATGGAGTGACATGGGGTGCGGGGCAGCAGGGATACCCACGTAGGTCTGGGGGGCAGGGGAAAGGGACAGGGGGTTAGGGACAGAGGGGACATCCTGGTCCCTCACTGTGCTGCTCCGCACATCCAGGTGAGGAAACTTCTTGCTGATGAACTTGATGGAGGACTCCATGGCCTTGTCACTGAAGAAAGGCGGCCGTGTCTTGGGGTCGGAGCAGGTCTGTGGGGACCACCCCCGTGTCAGACCACCCAAAAAAACCCCTCCTGGGCTCAGACACACCCCCCACATAAGACCCATCAACCCCACCACCCCCCCAGTGCCGCAGGGGGACACCCCGGCATTGTGTGCCCCAACCCGCCCCTCCAGGGGACCCAGGCACCCAGGCCCCACCCTGCAACCACCTTCTTGATGTTGTAGATGCGGACAAGGACACCCTGTCCCCGGTCATTGAGGATCGTCAGCTTCTCAGCAAACTTGTTCTGGTAGATGGAGGGCAGCGACATGGCAGCAATGTGCTGGGGGGCCACTCGATGTCCCCCACCGCCCCCCGATCGGCCTCCCAGGCCCAACACCCAACTTCCCCTTCCTGGGCTTCCTGGGCTGGGCCCCAGGAAGGGGCCACCTCCACGTGACACCGACACCACCCCATGACACCACCAGTGCCTGACGCCATGGCTGTGTGACACCACCGCCATGTAGGTGCAGCCATGGCTGTGCCACGCTGGCCGCAGACCGGAGACACCATCCACAGCCGTATGACACTGGCTGTGGCAGGTGACACCACTGACAGTCGGTCAGCGCTGGCTACAGCCATATAGCACCAGTCCCAGCCCCCAGCCGTGCTATGCCAACCAGGACCATATAGCACCAGCCACCAACTACATGACACCAGCCACAGCCATGTACACAACCCTAGAACAGCACCCAGGGCTCTACAACACCAACCATGACCGTGTAACAACAGCCAAGCCCATACAATACCATGCAAGGCTCTATTACAGCAGGCAGGGTCCATATAAGACCACCCAGGCCGATATAACACTCCTCAGAGCCCCTATAGCACTACCCAGGCTCACATAATGCTACCCATGGCCCATATAACATTGCCTGGGCCCCTATAGCACCGCCAGGCCCCTGTAGCACTGCTCATGGCCCCTATAGCACCACCGGACCCATATAGCTCTGCCAGGCCCCTATAGCACTGCCGGGCTCCTATAGCACTGCTCAGGGTCCCTATAGCACTGCTCAGGGCCCCTATAGCACCGCCGGACCCCTATAGCACTGCTCAGGGCCCCTATAGCACTGCTCAGGGCTCCTATAGCATTGCTCAGGGTCCCTATAGCACTGCCGGACCCATATAGCTCCGCCAGGCCCCTATAGCACTGCCGGGCCCCTATAGCACCGCCAGGCCCCTGTAGCACTGCTCAGGGCCCCTATAGCACCACCGGACCCATATAGCTCTGCCAGGCCCCTATAGCACTGCCGGGCTCCTATAGCACTGCTCAGGGTCCCTATAGCACTGCTCAGGGTCCCTATAGCACTGCCGGACCCATATAGCTCCGCCAGGCCCCTATAGCACTGCCGGGCTCCTATAGCACTGCTCAGGGTCCCTATAGCACTGCTCAGGGCCCTATAGCACCGCCGGACCCCTATAGCACTGCTCAGGGCCCCTATAGCACTGCTCAGGGCTCCTATAGCATTGCTCAGGGTCCCTATAGCACTGCCGGACCCATATAGCTCCGCCAGGCCCCTATAGCACTGCCGGGCCCCTATAGCACTGTTCAGGGCCCCTATAGCACTGCTTAGGGCCCCTATAGCACTGCCGGGCCCCTATAGCACTGCTCAGGGCCCCTATAGCACTGCAGGGCCCCTATAGCACTGCTCAGGGCCCCTGTAGCACTGCCGGGCCCCTATAGCACTGCTCAGGGCCCCTATAGCACTGCCGGGCCCCTGTAGCACTGCTCAGGGCCCCTGTAGCACTGCCGGGCCCCTATAGCACTGCTCAGGGCCCCTATAGCACTGCCGGGCCCCTATAGCACTGCTCAGGGCCCCTATAGCACGGCTCAGGGCCCCTATAGCACTGTTCAGGGCCCCTATAGCACTGCTCAGGGCCCCTGTAGCACTGCCGGGCCCCTGTAGCACTGCTCAGGGCCCCTATAGCACTGCTCAGGGCTCCTATAGCATTGCTCAGGGTCCCTATAGCACTGCCGGACCCATATAGCTCCGCCAGGCCCCTATAGCACTGCCGCGCTCCTATAGCACTGTTCAGGGCCCCTATAGCACTGCTCAGGGCCCCTATAGCACTGCCGGGCCCCTATAGCACTGCTCAGGGCCCCTATAGCACTGCTCAGGGCTCCTATAGCATTGCTCAGGGTCCCTATAGCACTGCCGGACCCATATAGCTCCGCCAGGCCCCTATAGCACTTCCGGGCTCCTATAGCACTGCTCAGGGCCCCTGTAGCACTGCCAGGCCCCTATAGCACTGCTCAGGGTCCCTATAGCACTGCTCAGGGCTCCTATAGCATTGCTCAGGGCTCCTATAGCACTGCCGGACCCATATAGCTCCGCCAGGCCCCTATAGCACTGCTGGGCTCCTATAGCACTGCTCAGGACCCCTATAGCACTGCTCAGGGCCCCTATAGCACTGCCGGACCCATATAGCTCCGCCAGGCCCCTATAGCACTGTTCAGGGCCCCTATAGCACTGCCGGGCCCCTATAGCACTGCTCAGGGCCCCTATAGCACTGCTCAGGGCCCCTATAGCACCGCCGGGCCCCTATAGCACTGCTCAGGGCCCCTATAGCACCGCCGGGCCCCTATAGCACCGCCGGGCCCCTGTAGCACTGCCGGGCCCCTGTAGCACTGCTCAGGGCCCCTATAGCACTGCTCAGGGTCCCTATAGCACTGCTCAGGGCCCCTATAGCACCGCCGGGCCCCTATAGCACTGCTCAGGGCCCCTATAGCACTGCTCAGGGCCCCTATAGCACTGCCGGGCCCCTATAGCACTGCTCAGGGCCCCTATAGCACTGCTCAGGGCTCCTATAGCATTGCTCAGGGTCCCTATAGCACTGCCGGACCCATATAGCTCCGCCAGGCCCCTATAGCACTTCCGGGCTCCTATAGCACTGCTCAGGGCCCCTGTAGCACTGCCAGGCCCCTATAGCACTGCTCAGGGTCCCTATAGCACTGCTCAGGGCTCCTATAGCATTGCTCAGGGCTCCTATAGCACTGCCGGACCCATATAGCTCCGCCAGGCCCCTATAGCACTGCTGGGCTCCTATAGCACTGCTCAGGACCCCTATAGCACTGCTCAGGGCCCCTATAGCACTGCCGGACCCATATAGCTCCGCCAGGCCCCTATAGCACTGTTCAGGGCCCCTATAGCACTGCCGGGCCCCTATAGCACTGCTCAGGGCCCCTATAGCACTGCTCAGGGCCCCTATAGCACCGCCGGGCCCCTATAGCACTGCTCAGGGCCCCTATAGCACCGCCGGGCCCCTATAGCACCGCCGGGCCCCTGTAGCACTGCCGGGCCCCTATAGCACCGCCGGGCCCCTATAGCACCGCCGGGCCCCTGTAGCACTGCCGGGCCCCTGTAGCACTGCTCAGGGCCCCTATAGCACTGCTCAGGGTCCCTATAGCACTGCTCAGGGCCCCTATAGCACCGCCGGGCCCCTATAGCACTGCTCAGGGCCCCTATAGCACTGCTCAGGGCCCCTATAGCACTGCCGGGCCCCTATAGCACTGCTCAGGGCCCCTATAGCACTGCTCAGGGCCCCTATAGCACTGCTCAGGGCCCCTATAGCACCGCCGGGCCCCTATAGCACTGCTCAGGGCCCCTATAGCACTGCCGGGCCCCTATAGCACTGCCGGGCCCCTGTAGCACTGCTCAGGTCCCCTGTAGCACTGCCGGGCCCCTGTAGCACTGCCGGGCCCCTATAGCACCGCCGGGCCCCTGTAGCACTGCTCAGGGCCCCTATAGCACTGCTCAGGGCCCCTATAGCACCGCCGGGCCCACCCAGGCGCGCTGCGGGCGCCCCGCGGCGGCCGGCCGGCCCTGTTGCCATGGCGATAGCGCCGCGCAGGCCGCGCCGGAAGCCGGGCCCCGTTGCCGTGGCGACGCGGCGGCGCGCGAGGCCCGTTGGGAGCGCGTGGTGCTGAGCGGCCGCGCTGGGCTGGGGTCGGGCCCGCCATGGAGCCCCAGGCACTCGTTCAGTGTCCCTACGACAGGAGCCACCAAGTCCGGGTTTCCCGCCTGCCCTACCACCTCGTCAAGTGCCAGCGGGTGAGCGGGGGCCGGGTTGGGGCCTCCCGGGGCCCTGCCGGGGCCCGGGGCTCAGCCAGCTCTGAGGCAAAAGCCCCCCGCCAACCCGGTGCCTCTCGCCTCTCTTTGCCCCCCAGAACAACCCGCAGGTGGCCCGCAAGCTGGCCACCTGCCCCTTCAACGCCAGCCACAGGGTGCCCCATGGCAAGCTGCAGAGACACATCGCCTCCTGCCCCGACCAACGCCAGCCCGACCTCCCTCACGGTACAGCATGGCTCCCCCCTCACCACCCCGGTGGCTACGCTCAGCTCTGCCCTCCCCAACAACTGTCTTCTCTGTCCCCTCAGGGATGGAAACACACCTCAGCTACAGGATGAAGCAACCAGAGGTCCTCGCAGCCTGGCAGGACCCCCTGTCCCAGGAGGACTGGGAGGCTGGTGAGTGTCCCCGTGATGCCAAGCAGTGCTCCCCACCCTTGCCATGTCACCTTAAGGCTGGCATTTCCCCATCTCATCACCTTTTGCAGAGCTGGAGGACCTGGAGGACCCCTCACCATTCATCCTCAATGTCAGGACGAATGACCTGTGCCTCCCGTGTGACAGGTAGGAGCCCGCACGGCTGGGGACATCCCCTCCCTGGGTGCCCGTATTTGGGTGTGCCCCCCCGAGGGTGCTGCCCACCCTGACACCCCTGTTCCTCTCTTGCCCCCCAGCTCGGCCCCGGCAGCACCCACAAGCCAGAACCGAGACAGAGGAGCTGCAGGAGTCCCTGCGGCAGGTGCAAAGTGGCAGGCACAGGAGTGACCACCAACGGTAGCAGCAGGACCAGGGTAGTGCCCATCTGTCCCCCAGAACCAGGGGGACCACGGTGCCAGGGGGGCAGTGCCCCCTCAGCTGAGGTTGCGAGGGTGATTCTACCCACAGGTTTTAAATGCGTGTTGCAAATAAGCTGCTTGCAAGTGTGCATGGTGCCCCGTCACCTGAGGGGGACAGAAGGAACGTTGGGGTGGGGACCGGGCCACCCACACAGGCAGATGCTGGGGGTACCCATGGGATGGGGACCCAGGGGACCATGTGACCTGGGCACAGGGGCACCCCGAGGATGGGGACCCAGGGGACACCCAACGTGAGTTTCTAGCCCACCCCACTTCCCACATGCTCCCTTGGCTGTGCTCCCAGCGTGCTCCATGCTGGCCCTGTCCCTTGTGGCACAGACGAGTGGGGTGCAGAGCATGTTGCCCCTGCTCCAAGGGAGCTCTAGCACCATGGCAGGGGAGGAGGGGCAACAGCTCCAGTGCACAGCAGGCTATCAGCCCCCAGGCCTGTCTGTGTCCCCATAACCTCCTCAGTGTGTCCCTCTAACTACCTGGGCCAGATCATGTCCCTGTTGCCTTCCCCATTGTTTTCCCATAACTCCCACAGTGTGTCCCTGTACCTCACCCAGGCCAGCCCATGTCCCTGTCACCCCCCCAAGTGTGCCCCCATACCTCCCCAGTCAGTCCCCAACCCCCCTCAGCTCACCTACACCCTTGTAACGCCCCAGTGTGTCCCTTTATCCCTCCACCGTGCCCCTGTAAGCCCACCTGCCCTGCTTGTGCTCTGTCCTCCCCCACAGTGTGTCCCTGTCACCCCTGTGTCCCACTGTCCCCCTCATCCTGTCCCCAGCCACTCCTAAACTCAGGCTCTGGAGGGGACAGCACCAAAGATGATGACTGGGACCATCTGGCATGACCAAGCCAGTTGAAGGTGAACCCAATCCCCCCTGGTCCTGGTGCCTGGGGGGCTGCTGCCCCCAGCTCCTGCAGAGCACCAGGTGTCCCCCCGTCTCTCTCCCACCAAAAGGGGCGTTTCCAGGCGGGTGCTGTCCAGATTTTTGGGCTGGAGGGGAGCTATTTTAGTGCTTCTTGCGTAATGTGGGTACCTCATGCGCAGGCTGTGTCCCCAGGGCATCAGGCTGTGGGTTCCCCGCCCAGGAGGGGGGGGGGGGGGGGGGAGCAGCTGGGGAAGCATCATTAACCCCCCCACCCTTGGCATTCCTCCAAAAAAATGTCACTGTTGTCGTCGTTGTCCCCCTGCCAGCCTGGTGGTAACGCACACCCGTCACACCCAGGCCATGCTCAACCCCAGCATAGTGCCAGGATCCCCCAGTCCTTCACGCACACCCCAGTTCCTTCTCCCCTTCTCCTTCCAGTGGGATGTCTCTGGGCATGGGTGACCCCACAGAGCCCCTGCTGCGCCAGGAGGTGAGAAGAGCTTGGAGAAGCCAACGGATTTGGAACAGTACATGTGGAAATGGGAACATGTGTGTCATGCCGCCTTCCCCAGTCAGGCTCCCTGCCCACCACTGCTCTCTCCCCAGCTGCCTGCAACACCCCATCATCCAAGGCAGGCCGTGGGGACCCCGCAGGGCTGAGTTTGGGGGGAAAACTTGGGGGTTTTTCCTTCTTTCCAGCAGTTCACGGGGAGGTCAGATACATATCTTTCCCAGTCTGGAGGGGGGGGGGGCGGCGGGGGAGCATGCAGGCGGGGTCGTACCGGTCCCTCCTGGCCAGGCAGAGGAGGAGTGATCTGGTGTTGTAATTAATTCCTCCCTCACCAATGCCAGAAATGCAGCTGCAGAGCGGTTTTTATGCAACTAATAACTCCCGTTAACGTACATCTGGCAGGAGCCGTACATCCTGGGCTCAGCCCATGTGGGAGACGCTTTTCCTCCCTCCATCTCCGATCCAGAGGTTGAACATGAATCTAGCGGCGGCTACTCCTTCCTCAGGCTTTAACCTGCCAAGCACTAACCTTCATCCGAGGCTGCCTTTCCCCCAGCACCACCCCCAGACATGTTTTAAACCCATTTATTTGGTTATGGGGGGCAGTTATCTCCACACAGCTCGGCGCAGAGATTTGGGGCGTGCGCCTGCCTGGATTTATCTCAGCAAAACTCTTTCCCCACGCGTCCTTCTCAGCCACAAATCCCATCCCCACACAGAACCGGTGCTTCTGTGGCAGTGCCTGCTTCCCCTGGCCAGACAGTGGAAACATTTGCACATGCTGCCCGCAGGTAGAAAGCCATCCCAATCCCTCCCTTCTTCGTAAGGGTTAAGGAGGAATTTCTCCAGTTTTGTTGCCTCGCTTGTTTAAAAGCGTCTGACTGCTTCAGCTTTGCCTGACATCTCTCCCCTGTGGTTTCCAGAGCAGTTTCATGTGTGCTTCGAACCGTGCCAATAACGGCCTTGCAACACTTGCCGGGAGTTTTTGCTCAGAGGGTGGATCCAGCCGGGTAGGTTGGAGGGCTGGCTTATTTTCATCCATGAGCCGGATGGGAAACAACAGGCGTTTTCCTCCTCTTTTCCACCTATTTTGCTGTTATTTTTCTCTTGTCAAGAGCAGTTGCAGATACCAGAGAGCACAGCCCCCCTCATGCTGCTCCTCAGTGGGAGCTGCCGGGTTTTCCCCTCGATGAGGAGGTGGGAAGGGAGAGTCAGGCTTTTTTTGGTGGCAGCGCAAGATACGCGTCACCTTCATTGTCCCCTGCGGTGTCCAGCTGCCACCATGGAGCAAGCAAGCCATGCCATGACACAGCCACACTTGTTGATGGCAGCTCCTGCTCCCCCTTTCCAGGAGGGTCCCACCACATCACATGGCCTCTCTGCGCTACGCATTTGGGGAGATTTTATGCCTTTTTGGCCTTGCCCCATGTACTTTAACCACTTCTCCCTCTTCTGTTCCCATGCAGCGATGAAACATCCCATGTGCACCCACCCTTGCACAGCTGCTGCAGCAGGGGATGCCTGCCGAGACCCCCTGTCCGGGCAGGGGTGACCAGTGCCACGTGGAGATGCAGGGTCATGAGTACCAGCTCTGCCTGAGCAGCCAGGGTTCCCATCACGATTCCCAGGACAAAATTCCCCTTGTCTTAACCCGTGTCATTCCCCTGCTGTGATTCAGCGCCCAGCATCATGCTCTGGCTGGTTTCTGCTGAGGAGGACGACACACACACACAAAAAAACCCCAAAAACACCAAAAAAACTGTTTATCGTCAAACTGCATCTGAAAGTGGCAGGAAAAGGAACTGGGCAGGAACTGGCAAGCGTCTGGCAGCCACAGGCAAGGCTCACCAGGGGCTTTGAAGTCACCGGTGTGGGAGGTGCAGCCGGGGGGCTTGGAGAAGCCCTGTCCCCTCAGCATCCACCCCCCCGCCACGACCCCCAGTAGCACCCTGGCCCCAGCAGGGAGGGGGGAAGCCCTAGCAGGAAGCCCTCCCCGTGAAGCTCTTTCGGGGTGTTTTTAACACTTTTTTTGCTTTTTTATCTCCACAGCTCCTCAGTACTCCTCCTTCCCATTGAGGTTCAGCTTGTACCCACTTGGTGACAGATTCTGCCCGGGCACGGGCACCTCCAGGGCTTGGCCTCAGCTCCGCCAGCAGCCAGGCTCCGCAGCCCGAGCGGGACTCATTAAGGCAGGAAATTAGGTGGAAAAACAACAAATGCTGAGAAATCGCAGGGCCGGGTGAGAAGGGCTGGGCAGCGTCTGGCCCCCGCCTTGCTGCTCAAGCACTGAAACTGGCCTCAGTGCCCCGCACCCGATTCCAGGTTATCACAGCCGTGTTATGGGGGCGTTTCACCCAAGAAAGGGCAGCGCCAGGGCCAGCAGTGCCACGAGCACACGTGTGTGTCAGCCACCACAGTGCCACCTCTACCCTGCCTGTGTCGTCCATTGCCCCCCCAGCGCCGGGGCCCCCCAGGGCTGGCTGAGTGCCCAGCTCCCCAATGCCTGCAGCCACCAGTGCCTTTTTGGGAAGCAGCCGGCACGCAGGGCCGTGTTCGCGCCCGTCCCCGGGCTCCCCGCCAGCCCCGGGGCGCTGTGCCAGCCCTCGCACCCCCCACCGGGGGAAACTGAGGCAGGACACCCAGCAGATCCCACCTGTGCCCCTTCCCATGGGGCATCATTGTCCTGTGCCCCCCAAACTCATCAGGGTGCCACGGTGTTGCCCTACAGCCCCCCAGCCCCTGGGGGTGCCACCCTATGGCTGCCCCCAGGCTCTTCCCCCCCCCCCGCTGCCCCAGCCTGGGGGGGAGGGTGCCGGGGGGGGTGGGGGTGGGTGACGTGGCCCTGCTGTCGGCCCAGGCTATATAGGGGCTGGTGGCGGCAGTGAGTCAGGCCCAATGCCCCCCCCACAGCCCCCGCAGTGACTCAGGGACGCTCCCCAGCACTGGCCATACTTAGCCGGGAGCATCCGAGCCCTGACCCCCCACCCGAGGTGGAGCCGTGGGGGTGGCAGCCATGGGGTGTTGGCAGGGGGGGGTGTGGGTTGTCCTGGGGGTGGGACTATGGGGCTGGCACCCGATGGGGTGTCCCCAGAGGGGCTGGGGGACCATGGGGACAGCATCCACAGGGTGTCCTGGGGATGGGGACAGTAGGGGTGGTGCCCATGGGGTGTCCTGGGGGTGGAATCTGTGGGGACACACACCACCTAAGGGGCTGAGTGGCCCTGGGTCAGACTCTTCCAGGCCTGGGGGGGGCACAGAACATGGGGGAAACTGAGGCACAAGTGGGGCAGTCTGTGACCACAGGCACCCACAGGGGGACATGGGGAAAGTGTGAACAAGGGGACAGGGACAGGACACGCGTATGTACATGAGGAGGTGTTGTCAGGACACACGTGTACAAGGGGACGGTGTCAGGATGTGCATGCATAAGGGGACAGTGTCAAGACATAAGCATATACACAGAGGGCAATGTCAGGACACGTGTGCACAAGGGGACAGTGTCAGGACACATGCATGCACAAGGGGACGGAGCTGGGACACACATGTGTGCACAAGGGTGGTGCCAGTGCAGGGCCAGGCATGTGAGGGCAGGAAGGGCCCCGGCGCCGGCGCATTGTTCGCCGTCCACCCGTCACTTCCCCCCACACGGCCACGGAAATGTCCCCATTGTCCCCACGGGCACTGTGCCCACGGGGGGCACACGCACCCCCTGCACCCCCGCGCATGTGCAACCTCCCATGCATCTACCCACCCACCCGGGGCGGGGCAGTGGTGGTGGAGCACCCATGGCAGGCTGCTGGGCAGGGGACCCAGGCTTCTAGACAGGGGTGGGGTCACAGAGGGAGGACCCTGAGCCCCCCGAGCCCCCAGCCCAGCTGTGGCGGGCGCCATTGCATCAGCGGTGCAGGAATGCAGCTGGCCCCGTGGCAGGCGTGCGAGGCCCCCAGCCCCCTGCGCACGCCCCCCGGCCCCTCACACACCCGGGCACCCGCCTCGCATGGGGGCCACTTGGGGCGGGGGGCGGGTCCCGTCCCCCCCATCCCACCCTTTGCACGAGCATGTGGAGGGGTGGGCAGCTGTGCGCACATGTGAAGGGGCCAGTGAGCTTGTAGCATCTGCATGTGTGGGTGGAGAGGCCGGGGGTGCACCACTTGCACACTCAGAGGTGGTGGGCGTGCACGGTTTGCACACTCATGGGGAGCGAGAGGCTGGTGTGCACCATTTGCACACTTGTGGGGAACAGGACCCTGTGAGTGCAGTCGTGTGGAGACAGCAAAGGTGCTGCCGGGGGGGCACCACCCCCCGTTGCACGCAGACCCCACTGTGGGGCAGGGGCCCGGGGTGCTGGTGGCCACCCCATGACCCCCCCCCCCCCGTGTCCCCTCGTGGGGGGTCCCGGCCCCTCTGTGCAGCCGCGTGGGAATGGCTCCAGCTCCGGCTGTTTCCGCTGGTTCCTTCCAGGAAGCAGCAGCCGGATCCGGCCCCCCCCGCCCCCGTCCCCGTCCCCTTCCTCCCCGCTGCGGTCCCCAGCCCTGCGACCGCCCAGCCCTGTCCCTCTCCTGTCTCCAGGTCACATCCCCAGTGTCCTGTTGTGTGTCCCCCCCGTGTCATCCAGTGTCCCACTGGTGTCCTGTGTTCCGCAGTGCCCTGTGTCCCCACGTGTATCCCCGTGTCCCCTTGTGCCTGTCCCACCCGGGTGCCCCATGGTGTCCTGTGTCCCTTTGTCCTCTCAGTGTCCCAGTACTCCCAGTGTCCTGTGTCCCAGTGTCCCAGCATGCCCTGCTGTCCTGTCCCTACCCCCATCACCCCCAGGTCCTCTCATCCCCCCCATTGTCCCAGTGTACTGCCCGTCATGTCACCTGGGGTCTTGTCCCCTGTCCCAGTCCCTTCACTGGTGTCCTGTCCTCAGTGTCCTGTGTCCCCTCATCCCTCCCCAGTGTCCCCGTCCCCAGTGTCCTGTTGCCACCTCGGCACCCATCTCCCCTGGTCTCTCGCTGTCCCCACAGTGTCCCATTCCCCCTGGTGAGGCCCCAGTATCCCAGTTCCTGGTGTCTCAGTCCTCTCCAGTGTCCCAGTACCCCTAAGTGTGTTGTGGTCCCCAGTGTCCCTATTACCAGTGTCCCCATCCCCTCAGGTGTCCCAATTTCTGGTGTCCCGGTCTCTCCAGTATCCCCCCAGTGTCCATGTTCCTGGTGTCCTGCCCCCCCTGGGGATCCCAGTCTCTGGTGTCCCTGTTCCCAGTGTCCGTCCTGGTGCCCCTCAAGTGCTCTGGTCCCCAGTATCCAGTGTCCCGATGTCCCTGTCCCCGGTGTCCTTGTGCCCTCAGGGTATCCTGTTATTCCCTGTCCCTGATGTCCCGGTGTCCCTTGGGTGTCCTAATGCCCCAGGGTGTCCCCATTCCTGATGTCCCGGTATCCCAGGGTGTCCCGGTGCCCTTCAGGTGCCCCGGTGCCCCCGGGTTGTCCCGGTGCCCCTCGGGTGTCTTCATCCCCGACGTTCCGGCCCCTTCGGAGCGTCCCGGTGCCCCAGGATTATTCCTGTCCCTGATGTCCCGCTCCTCCCCGGCCTCTCCCGGCGCCCCGTGCCCCCGGTGTGGTGTCGGTGCCGGTGTCCGACGGGGCTCTGGCTCCTCCCCGGTGAGTCACGGCGGGGCGGGGCGGGCCGGGCCCCCCCGGGCATTTTCCGAGGGGACTCGGGAGCGGGAGGCAGCGCCGAGCTCGGCCAGCCCCGCTCCGCCATGGCCCCGGCCCCGGCCCCCCCGCGCCGCCCCCGGTCCCGGCCCCGGGCGCTGCTACCGCTGCTGCTGCCGCTGCTGCTGCCGCCGCCCGCCGCTGCCTTCAACCTGGAGGCGGCGCGGCCCGTCGCCTTCCGCGGGGCCCCCGGGTCCCTCTTCGGCTTCGCCTTGGACTTTTACCTGCCCCGGCCCCGCAGGTATCGGCGGCGGCCCCGGGCCCCGCGACGGGACGGGACTGGGAGCGGCACCGGGACGGGTCCGGGCACCCGAAGCGGCCCCGTCAGCCGGGACGGGGACGGGCACCGGGCACCGGGCACCGGGCGGGGACGGGGAGCGGGAGCGGCCCAGCGGGACGGGGAGCGGCCCCGGGAGCAGGGCGGGGGCGGCAAGTGGGCAGCAGTGAGACCGGGAGCGGGTAATGGGAACCGGGAGTGGGCGGTGGACCGGTAACGGGACACCGGGGAGCGGGAACCGGCAGTGGGAAACGGGACCGGGGACCAGGACGGGGTAACGGGAATGGGACATCGGGGCGGGACCGGGACGGGGTAGCGGGAACGGGACATCGGGGCGGGTACCGAAAACGGGGTGGGACCGGGGGCTGGGCCGGGGTAACGGGGACCGGGACCGGTCCAGCCCCGGGGGTGTCCGGCGGGGCTCAGGGCGCTGGGCGGGGGCTGAGCCCCGGCTCCGTCCCCGTTCCCCCCCGCCGGCCCCTGCCGGGGGTCCCGGGGCCCCGTTGCCCCGGCCGGAGCGTTTCCTGTAACCGGAGTCAGGAGCTGCCCCCGGGGGCGGTGGGGGCTCGGGGGGACCCGGTCGTCCGAGAATGGCCCTGCCCCCCACGCGTGACCCACACCCGGGGGGGGGGGGGCAGGGCAAACTGGTGTCCCCCAGCTGCGGGGCCTGGGTGCCCCATGGCGGGTGGGCCCCCTCCCCGGACCCCCCCTCCCCGCCCCCCCCCTCCGGCCGTGGGTGCTTTCAGCGCTTCCTCTCCCACAGAGCCGGAAGGGGTCACCCAGGCTGAGTCAGGGTCCCGTGGGACCCCGGGGGGGGCAGGGGTTTCCCTCCCCCCAGGACACGCCCCACCAGGGTTCCTGGGCCCCCTCCCTCCTCTGCGAGCCCCCCCAGTGCCCCACGGGTGACAGCCACCGTGTCCCCATGGGGACAGCCACCCCGCCGAGCATCCCACTCACGCACACCCCCCCCAGCGTCAGCATCCTGGTGGGTGCCCCCAAAGCCAACACGAGCCAGCCCAATGTCACCCAGGGGGGGGCAGTCTACCACTGCCCCTGGCCCCCCGGTGATGACTGCACCCCCATCGACTTTGACCACATCGGTAAGGGGAGGGGGACACCGATGGGGACAGGGACACGGGTGGGGGCACGCCCCCTGGGCATGGGGACAGGGGTGGGCACACGGGTGGGGTCAGGACCCCTCCGGTATGGGGACAGGGTGGGGATAGGGGCATGGGGACATAGGTGGGGACGGGACCCCCTGGGCATGGGGACAGGGCACAGCCAGGCCTGGGGACATGCACTGCATGGCGACAGGGGCATGGCCCCCAGCACCCATAGGACGCAGTAGCCCCCCGTGGGCCCTTCGAACAGCCCCCCCAGCCCCACGTCATCATCCTCAATGCCACCCCTCTTGGCCCCGTGGCCTTGGCACTGCCTCTGGGCTCCTGTCCTGCCTGGTTAATGATAAACCTGGGGGGGAGCAGTGGGTGCTGGGGCAGGGGTCTCATGGGTGCTGGGGCAGTGAGTGCTGGCCTGACCCCCTGCTTCCCCCCTCCTCACAGGAGCCCGCACCCATGACTTCGGGGGCAACAGCACAGAGACCCCCGACCCCCGTCGAGTTCAAGTCCTTGCAGTGGTTTGGGGCCACTGTGCGGGCACACAACGCCTCCATCCTGGTATGGGGGGCACAGGGGGTTGGGGGGGAAGCAGGGGGCAGGGTTCTGTCTGTGTGCGGACCCCCTGTGCCCCCCACCACTCACAGACCCCTCTTTCCCCCTTGCCCCAGGCCTGTGCCCCACTGTACAGCTGGAGCCCCCCCAAGGAGGAAGGGGGGGGACGGGAGCCAGTGGGCACCTGCTTCCTCTCCATCGGCAACTTCTCTAAGTTTGTGGAGTATGCACCCTGCCGCTCAGGTGGGACCCCGCCCCCTGCCCCCAGACCCCCCAGCACCCCCTAGCCCGGCATCCATAGGTGGCACCACTGGGCATCTTGGTTGCCCAGGACCCATGGATGACATCTCCAGACCCCCCTGCCTGGTGCCCCTGGGTCCCTGGACATCACCTCCTGTGCCTGATACTGCCAGGATGACCCCCCTGGATCTTACCTGGCACCCAGGGACGCCCCCCAGCATCCTCCCTACCTGGCGCCTCTGCGGGGTCATCCCCATGGCCCCCAGGCTGGCACCCATGGGACCCTGGGCACCCCCAGCCTGGCACCCCAATGAGTGACATCCCCATAGCCCCCCAAATAGCACCCATGGGACCTCAGCCCCGCCCCCCCCCCCCCCCCAGGTCCCCCAACCATTGCCCCCCTCTCCCCACAGACCTGAACTCTGCAGCGGGGCAGGGCTACTGCCAGGGGGGCTTCAGCGCGGAGTTCACCCAGGTGGGGACATGGGGGGCACCGGTGGGGCACAGGGGATATTGGGTGACATGGGGGGTATCATGGCGGTGGGGGGGTAAGGGATAGAGGCTATCATGGGGATGGGGGGGTGAGGGATGGGGGGCATGAAGAGGCAGGGGTACATTGGGGCATTATGGGGGTCACATAGGGTATGTGGGGGTGGGGGGTGTATATAGGGGTCTGGAAGCATATAGGGGGTGCTGACGGGTGCCCCAGGCTGAAGGCTCCCACCCCCGGGTCTCCCTGCAGACAGGACGGGTGCTCTTGGGGGGGCCTGGCAGCTACTTCTGGCAAGGTGAGACCCCAGACCCTGCCTCACCCTGCCTTCCCCTGAGAGACCCCTGCCTGTCCCTGCACCTCCCTGCCTGTCCTTGCCTGTCCTTGAACCCTCTGGTTGTCCCTACACCCCCCCCTGCCTGCCCCTAAGTACCCCCCTGTCTGCCTCTGCCCACCCTGCCTGCCAGCCCGGCACGGTGGGCAGTACCCCTGGGTGCTGAGGGGCCGCCCGTGCCCCCAGGGCAGGTGATGTCGGCGACGCAGGAGCAGATCACAGCCTCCAGCTACCCAGAGTACTTCATCCAGGAGGTGGCTGGGCAGCTCCAGACGCGCCAGGCAGCCCCCACACACGATGACAGCTACATGGGTCTGCCTGGGGACAGGGAGTGTGGGGGACACGGGCGTGGGGACGTGGGAGATGGGAGGGGGACAGGGACAGGGGCATGGGGACAGGGGAGATTGTGGGGGGCAGGGACAGGGGCATGGGGACATGGGAAATGTGGGGACACAGGGGCATGGGGACACAGGGGCATGGGGACAGAAGGGACAGAGGAAACAGGCATGAGGACACAGTGGCACAGGGACACTTGGGGCATGGGGGTGTGGGAGTCATGGTGGGACAGGGACATGAGGTGTGAGGACATAGGGGACAGGAACACAGGGTATGGGGACAGGGGAGAGAGGGATGGACGTGGGGATATGGGGACACAGGGGCTTAGGGATACAGGACAGGGGCACAGGGAGACACAGGGACACAAGGGACATGGGGACACGGGGGGCACAAGGGGACAGGGACTGGGCACAGGGTGGCATCAGTGGCACAGGTGACAACACAGTTGACACCTCTCCACCCCACAGGCTACTCCGTGGCAGTTGGCGAGTTCAGCGGGGACACAACACAAGGTGGGTGCCACTGGGGTGCCAGTGGGAGAGTGACATGGGAGTGCCACAGCCCCCCCACCCGGACACCCCCCTGACAGGATCACTTTGTCCCTTGCAGATTTTGTGGCTGGTGTCCCTAAGGGCAACCTCACCTATGGCTACGTAAGGCTGCAGGGGCGGGGGATGTGGGGGGGACAGGGGATGGGGGGGATGGGGGTCGTAAGGGACATGGAGGGGACAAGGGACACAGGTACACAGGGGCCATTGGGGGGACAGGGGACATGGAGGGGCACAGGGGGCCCCAGCTGATGAGGCTCCCTGGCCACTGCCACAGTGTGTCCTGTCCCCTGTGTCCCCAGGTCACCATCCTCAACGGCACCAACATGAAGTCCCTCTACAACTTCTCAGGGGAGCA
Source organism: Falco peregrinus (assembly GCF_023634155.1). NCBI lineage: Eukaryota > Metazoa > Chordata > Aves > Falconiformes > Falconidae > Falco > Falco peregrinus. Next base: position 643,192 of record NC_073740.1, read on the forward strand.
GGTGGGGCTGGGGGTGTCCGGGGGGGCCCAGGGGGCGTCCAGGCAGCTTGCTGGATGCCCCCGTGGGGTGCTGGGTGCAGGGGAAAATGGAGAGTGCGGGGGGTCCCCCCAGCACCCCCCATTACCCCGCTCCCCACCCATCAGATGGCAGCATATTTCGGCTACGCAGTGGCAGCCACGGACGTGAACAACGACGGGTGAGTGCATGCCCCCAGCCCCCACCCACATGGGTGCTCCCGCCGGGCACCCATGGGTGCCCCCCCACCCATGCCGTGGTCCGCAGGCTGGGGGCTGACAGCCGCTGCCCGCAGGCTGGCCGACCTGCTGGTGGGGGCTCCCCTCTTCATGGCGCGGACAGGGGAGGGGCGCGTGCAGGAGGTGGGCAGGGTGTACCTGTACCTGCAGCTGCCCGGGGGGGCCCTGCCCACCCCCGCCATGGCCCTCACCGGGCCCCAGGAGTTCGGGCGCTTCGGCAGTGCCATCGCCCCCCTGGGGGACCTTGACCTGGACGGCTTCAACGGTGGGTACCTGGGGGGGGGCGGGGCACGGGTTGGGGGCGGGGGAGGTCAGGGTGGGAGGTGGCACAGGGGGTAAAGGGGTGCCTGGGGGTGGGGAAGGGGGTGCCCCGGGGGTGGGGGGCATGGGGGAGTCAGGGTATAGGGCGACACGGGGAGTGTATGGGGTGCCCAGGGTGGGGGTGCCTGGGGAGGGGGCACAGGGAGTGCATGGGGTGCCCAGCGCAGAGGGGGGGCACACAAGGTGCATGGGGTGCCCAAGTTATAGGGTGGCACAGGGGCCATACGGGGCATGGGGGGTCCCTGCACCGTAGGGTGGCACGGGGGGGTTGCCGGGGCTCTAGGGGGCCACAGGGGTGCCCAGAGGGAGCGTGGCCCCCCGTGCCCCCTCTGAGCGGCATGGTGCAGACGTGGCGGTGGGGGCCCCACTGGGCACCGAGGGCCGGCAGGGGCTGGTGTACATCTACAGCGGGCGGGGGGCTGGGCTGCACCCCCAGCCAGCCCAGGTGCTGCGGGGGCACTGGGCGCCTGGCCGGCACCCCGACTTCTTCGGAGCCGCCCTGCGTGGGGCCACGGACCTCGACGGCAACGGCTACCCAGGTAAGTTAGGCACCCGCCGGCACCCCCGCGTGGGCACCCCCCCCGGGTCCCACCCCAGGGTGCTCAGCGGCTGGGGGTGCCCAGCCTGTCCATGCCATCCCGCGGTGGGGGACACCCCGACCCATCTGTCCTGCCCTGTGGGTGTCCAGCAGTTGGGGACACCCAGCTCTGTCTCTGCCACTCCATCGGTGCCCAGCAGCTGGGGGGGGACACACACCCCCAGCCTGGTCGTGCCACCACATGGAGGGGACACTCAGCCCCAGATGTCCCCATGGTGGGTGTCCCGTGGTTGGGGACCCTCATCCATGGCCATGCCACCCCATGAAGGGGACACCCATCCCCAGATCCTCCCCCCACGGGTGTCCCACCACCACTGCCACCCCTTCTGGCTGTGTCACCCCATCTCTGGTGACACCATTGTCCCCCTCTCCCCGCAGACCTCCTCGTGGGTGCCTTTGGGGTGGATACAGCCGTGGTGTACAGGTGGGTGCCACCAGCCTGGGGGGGTGTCCCCGGGTGTCCCTGGGCTGTCCCTGATGCCCTGTCCCCAGGGGCCGTCCCATCGTCCACGCCAGCGCCATGCTCAGCGTCTTCCCCACCATGTTCAACCCGGAGGAGCGCAGCTGTGTCCTGGAGGGCACCGGCCTTCACGTCCCCTGGTGCGTGACACTGGGGGGCACTGGGCACGGGGACAGGCACTGAGGGGTCATGTGGGGGGCTTGGGGACATCGGGAACCTTGGTGAGGAGGGACTTACTGGGGCAACCCAGTGGCTGAGGGCACTGAGGGGGGTTTCTCCCTGGGGAGGTTGCACCGAGGGGGTTCCTGGGGACATGGGGACAAGTAGAGGTATGGTGGCCTTGGGGATATCCCAGGGATAAGGAGGTAGAGGGTACTTGGGTGGGGTCGCAAGCAGTCTGGGAGCAGCAAGGGGGTACAGGGGACACCGTGGGGGGTGCAGAGTGGGGTCCATCCAGAGCTCTTGGGGACAGTGAGGGATGGGGGGCACTGAGGGGGGCACAGGGAGATGGGACACACACATGTATGCTAGGGCACCCATGGGGCAGGCAGGGGGGTCCCATGGGTGTCCCCCCTTCCCACCCCCCCAGCATCAATGTCAGCTTCTGCCTCAACGCCTCGGGACGTCACCTGCCCGGCCCCATCGGTAAGTGGGGGGGGGGGACAGGGGACATGGGGGGGGACACATGTCAGGGACCCTTGGCCACCGGGGGCCCTGGATGCCAGTGGCCCTGACATGGGTGTCCCTCCTCCAACCCAGGGTTCACGGTGGAGCTGAGCATGGATGGGGCGAAGGCTGGTGGGGGGCGGCGGGCGCTGTTCCTCCCAGGGGGGCAGCCCACCCGCACCCTCACCCTGCCTGTCCCCAATGGCGCCGGCACCCGCTGCCACACCATGGCTGTCTTCCTGCGGGTATGCCAGGAGTGGAAGGGGGGCACCTAGTGGGACCCCCCCCCCCCACCTTGCTCATCCCTGTGTCACCCCCCCTGGCAGAACGAGTCAGAGTTTCGGGATAAGCTGTCACCCATCGCTGTGGGGTTGAGCTTCGCTCTGGACCCCCACGCGCCCCCTGATACCCATGGGCTGCATCCAGTCCTGGCTGCTCATACCCACACCCGACTGGAGACCAAGGTACACCCAGCACCCCCTGGCACCCCCCAGCACCCCCTGGCACCTAGCGTCACCCCGTGGCACCCTGTGCGAACCCCCACACCCTGTCCTACCTCGTGGTACCTACTGTCACCGCATGGCACCTTCTGCCATCCATGGCACCCAGTTTTACCCTGTGGCACCCAGTGTCACGCCTTTGCCAGCCATTGTCTCCTGCATCAGCTGTTGTCCCACATCACCCGCTGCCCATGTCACCTGCTGTCCCTGTGTCACCCACTGTCCCCCGCATCCCTCTGTCACTGTGTCCCCATCGTCCCTGTGTCCCCCATGTCTCCCATCACCCTCGTGCCCCCCACTGTCCCTGTGTGCCTTTTTGTCCCCATGTCCCCTATGGCCTCCATCACACTCATGTCCCCCTTTGTCCCTGTGTCCCCCATGCAGGCTCACATCCAGCTGGACTGTGGGGAGGACAACATCTGCGTGCCTGACCTGCAGCTGGAGGCATCTGCGTAAGAGGGGGGCTGGGGGGTCCCAAGGGACCCCATGGGGCCATGGCACAGGGTGGCTGTGACACAGGGTCCCCCACAGGGACCGCCACGCCGTCTACCTGGGAGACCGCAACAGCCTGAACTTGACCTTCAATGCCCGCAACCAGGGCGAGGGGGGGGCTTACGAGGCCGAGCTGCACGTGCGCCCCCCTCCCCATGCCCAGTACACCGGGGTGCTGCGCCCACATGGGGTGCGTGTGCAGGGGTGCTCCAGAGTGTGGGGTGGGTGCATGGGGGGTCAGGGGGTGCCCCCTGGGTATGGGGTGGGTGCCCCTGGGTATGAGGTGGGTACCTGGGGGTGTCCCTTGGATAGAGGGCAGGTGCCTGTGAGTGCCCCCACACATGGGGTGGGTGCATGGGGGTGTCCCCAGGTACATGGGGGCGCCCTCAGACATGGAGTGGGTGCATGGGGGTGTCCGCAGGTGTGGGGTGGGTGCACAGGGGTGGGCATCTGTGGGTGCCCCGTGGGCCCCCCCAGTGCCATGGCTTCTGACACATCCCTCCCCCCTCAGAACTTCTCTGCACTGAGCTGTGAGCTTGGGGTGGGCAACAACTCGAGCCCCCTCATCTGCGACCTGGGCAACCCCATGAAGGCGGGTGCCAGCGTGAGTGGGGGGCACGGGGGGTGGGGGCATGTGGGGGTGTTGGGAGGCCCAGCGTGACCCCTTCCCTTCTGCCCGCAGATCTGGGGGGGGCTGCGCTTCACTGTCCCCCACCTCAGTGACAGCAGCAAAAGCATCCGCTTTGAGCTGCAGATCCGCAGGTGAGGGGACCCAGCTGGGGCACCCTGGGGTGGGGGGGTCCTTTCTGGGGCATCCTGGGGTGGGGGGTCCCCCCTGGCGCATCCTGGGGTGAGGGTCCTGGGAGGGGGCAGTCCTAGCTAAGGGATCGCAGTGGGGCATCCTGGTTGGGGGGGGTCAGGGGAGATCCTACCGGGGGGGGCACTCTGGAGTGGGGGGGGCCACCTTGGGCACCCTGGGGTGTGTGGAGGTCCAACCTGCCACATCCCATCTGGGACCTTTGAGGGGAGTCCCAAAGGTGTGTGGGGGTCCCATTCAGACTTGGGGAGAGGGTCACACCAGGGCTCAGGCTTGCGGGGGTTTCTGGGGAGGGGTGTGCCCCCAGTGCCAGCAGCCGGGGGGGGGCATGCCGTGACCCCTCCCTGTGTGCCGGCAGCAAGAACGCCAACAACTCGCAGAGCGAGGTGGTGACAGTGCCACTGGAGGTGCGGGCAGCCACCCGCCTCTCTGCCTTTGGGTGAGTGCCACCCACGCTGGGGGGTCCGAGGGGAGCACGGGGTGCTGAGCCCTGTCCAACCCCCCCATGCCTCTCTGTGTCCCCAGGGTGTCACGGCCTGATGTTGTCATTGTCCCTGAGGGGGGCTGGACACCTGAGCAGCCACCCCGGCAGCTGCAGGACCTGGGGGCCGCCCGTGGAGCACATCTATGAGGTGGGGGGTTCCCTGGGTCTCCAACCCTGAAGGTCCCTGTCCTGACCCCCGGGGGGTCCCTGTGTCCCCGACCCCGGGGGTCCCTGTGTCCCCAACCCCAGGGGTCCCCTGTGTCCCTGACCCCACGTGTGTCCATGTCCCCGTGCCCATGGGTGCCCCTGTGGGCGCCACGTCCCCATGCTGTGGGTGTTACCCCACGCTGCCATGTGTTCCCCCCCCCTCGGTGCCATCAGGTAGTGAACGAGGGTCCCAGCGCCATCAGCCACGGCACCCTGGAGCTGAGCTGTCCCTGAGCTACCGGGGCCACCCCCTCCTCTATGTCACTGGCCACTCGGGACCCCGCAACTGCTCCACCAGTCACCCTCTGGACAACCTGCGCCTGGCGGTGCGCCCGCAGGGAGGGGGACTAGGGTGCTGGGGACATGGGGTGGCACTGGGAGATGGAGGACTGGAGAGTACTGGGGACACTGGGTGGCACTGGGAGATGGAGGAATGGAGGGCACTGGGAGGTGGTGGGGATGTTAAGTGACACTGGTGACACTGGAGATGGAGAACTGGGGGGCACTGGGGGCATTGGGACGTGGTGGGGGCATTGGGTGGCACTGGGACATTGGGTGACACCGGGAGATGGAGAACTGGGGGGCACTAGAGGGTGCTGGAGACATTGGGTGACACTGAGTGGCACTGGGAGATAGAAGACTGGAAGGCACTGGAGGGTGCTGGGGACATGGGGTGACACTGGGGACATGGGGTTGCACTGGGACACCAGTGGCAGGGGGAGGTTGAGGGTGGCAGGGCCTGGCCCTGGGTGCCCGCAGGGGTGGCCGCAGGACAGGGCTGTCCCCAGAGCTGTGCCCTCCCACAGGAGCAGGAGCAGAGCCCTGAGGCACACGGGCCTGCAGCGCCGGGACACAGGGGACGTGGTCACCAGGGACACGCGGGGCAGCAGCCCCCCTGCACCCCCCTACACCCTGGTGAGTGCCCGCATGTCCCTGTGCCCACGTCCCCTCTGCCTGCATGTCCCCGTCCATGTGTGTGTGTCCCAGCCCTGTGGCACCCCCAGCCTGGCATGTGCCCCCCGAGGTGTGCTGTCCCCACAGTGTGGCACTGCTGTGCTGGGTGTCCCCAAGGCAGAGGATGTCTGGGGGGCCGGGTGTCCCCAAGGCAGGTGACACCTGGGGGGGCAGCTGTCCCTGCTGTGGATGATGTGGGGGGCGTGACCTGGCTGTGGGTGACATGGGTGTCCATGCTGTGGGTGACACGTGGGGGTCACAGGGGTGCCCCGAGGCCGAGTGCTTCCGCCTGAGCTGCCCCATGGGGGGGGCTGGAGAAGCAGCAGCGGGTGAGCCTGCGCCTGGCCTTCCGTCTCTGGGCCCCCTCCCTGCGGCAGGTGAGACCCCGGGACCCTCCCGAGACCTCCTGGGGCCCTCCCTGGGACTCCCTGACATGAGGCCCCCTGGGACCCCCCCAGCCCCCCCCCTGGATCCCCTGACATGAGACCTCCTGGGACACCCCCCCCAGGCCTCCCTGGAACCCCTGGGGACCCCCCTGGGACCCTCCAGGACCCCAACATATGCATCTGCCTCCCAGCACCCACACCAGCCCCTGGTGCCTCCCGCATCCTGAACCCATCCTGGGACCCACCTTGCGCCGCAGCCCCCCAGGGTGGGTGCCCTTGTCACCAGTGGGGGGGAGGGTTAGCGGCTGCCCTGGCACCACAGTGCCCATATGGTGCTGGACGCAGGAGCCTGTGAGTGCCCTCGGGTGCCCGTGGGTGCCTTTGGATGTCAGTGGGTGCCCCGTGGGTGCCCGTGGGTGCCACATGGGGGCCCTCAGGTGCCCACGAGTGCCATGTGGGTGCCCGTGAGTGCCCAAGAGTGCTGATCAACGGGTGCTGCAGCGGGAGACGCGGGTGCAGGCGCTACATTGTGAGGCTGAGTACCGGGTGCTGCGGCTGCCGTACCGCATCTGGCCCCAGCACTACCCCAGCCAGCGCCTACAGGTGATGGGGGGGGGGATGGGGGGGACGGACACGCAGGGGGCACCTGGGGGGTGGGGTGGGGGATGGAGCTACCATGGGTGTGGGGTGATACTGTGGGTGGTGGGTGACCCCATGGGTGGCACTGTGCATGATGCTGGGGGTGGCAGGTGAGGACAGGACTGGTGTGGCCATGGGGTGACACCATGGATGACACTGTGGGTGGCAGGTAGTGACAGGGCTGCAGTGGGTGGTGGGTGAGTGTGACCCTGTGGGTGATGCTGGGGGTGGCAGGTGGTGATGGGGCTGCAGTGGGAGTGGGGTGACCCCACAGGTGACCTCATGGGTGGCGCTGTTGGTGGCAGGTGTTGACAGGGCTGCAGTGGGCACGCGCCGAGGGCGGCCATGGGGTGCCAGTGTGGGTGGTGGTGCTGGCAGTGCTGCTGGGACTGCTGCTGCTCGCCCTGCTCTGCTACGGCCTCTACAAGGTGGGTCTAGGGGGGGGCACGGGGGGGGCACAGGGGCCATGGGGGTGCCAGGGCCATGGGGGACACAAGGGACATGGTCTTCACGAGAGGGCACAAGGGACATTGGGGGGGGGGGGACGTGGGGGGGTGGGTCCAGGGACATGGAGGGGTGCAGCAACATGGGGGGGGGGGGGCACAAGGGACATGGTGGGTGCACAAGGGACTTGGGGGTGGCACAGGGACATGGGGAGGGGGGGGGGGGGGGCGCCGGTCCATAGAGGTCCCAGGGGACATGGGGGGCAGGGGTCCACCCTGACACCCCCCCCAGCTGGGTTTCTTCAAGCGCTCGGGGCCCTATGGCACGGCATGGAGAAGGCGCAGCTGAAGCCCCAGGCGGCCTCGGAGGCCTGACGGGGCCCCGCACCACCGGTGTCACCCCACCGCACTGTGGGCCACGCACCGCCGGGCACTGCGCCAGGACAAGCACTGCTGGGCTGGGCACCGACGCACCGGGTACCCCCGTACTGGGCACCACCAACACGCTGGCCACCATCGTGCCGGCTGGCAACAGTCCCAGCACTGCTGGATTGGGTCCCACCAGGACAGGCGTCACCACTGGACTGGGTACCACCAGCACAGGCGTCACCAGCCGGCTGGGTGCTGCCACCACCGGCACGTGGGGTCATGCCAAGACGGTCACCGACACGCTGGACACCACTGTGCTGAGCGGCAGCAGCCCAGGCACAGCCACCACGCTGGGCGCAGCTGCCATCAGCTGGCACAACCTGCATGCTGGGCACAGCCACCACACCGGACACCGGCACACCACCGCCATGGTGTGCACCGCCGCCGTGCCAGTGGCATCACTGCTGTGACTGGCATTGCCACCCCCGGGCACCGGTGCCATGCCAGTGACATCACTGCTGTTACTGGCATTGCCACCCTGGGCACCAGCACCGCAGCCAGGACCACCGGTGGGATGGACAACACATGGCCAGGCACCGTCACCGCGCCGGGCACTGGTGCCAGCATCATCACTGTGCCTGGCACAGGAGTGGGGGACACACACCATGTGGCAGTGTCACCCTCCGGCAGTGGTGCCTGGCCACGGTGGCACCCAGCACGTGCTGCACTGCCCGTGCCCCCCACCATGGGCACCTCACTTTGCACTGACCCTGCACCCGGAGGCAGGGGGGGGGGACGACACATGCAAAGCCACCCCCCCATGTCCCCGGGGCGTCCCCGTCCCCTGGCGGGGGGGGGGGGGGGGGGGGGGGGGGGGGGGGGGGGGGGGCGGGGGGGAGGGATGGGGGTTGCACTAGCGCTGGGGGGCCAGGGGGCACAGGCAGGCGCCGGGGTGTGTGTGTGTGGCTTCAGTTTGTATTTAATTTGGAGGGGGGGTAACCTCAGGCCCCCCCAATAAATGTGTCCAACCCAGAGCTGTGGCATGGGGGGGGGCACATGCGTGTGTCAGGGTGGGGGAGCACATGCATGTCATGGGGGGGGCCGTGTGTGTGTGTCAGATCAGCAATGGGGGGAGCACACACGTGTGCCAGGTCAGACATGGGGGAGCACATGCGTGTGCCAGGCTGGACATGGGGGAGCACACGCTGTGCCAGGCAGGGCACGGCTGAGCGCCCACGCGTGTGCTGCGTGTCGGGTGACACCATTACTGCCCTCATTAGCAGCCGGGACGCGTCGGCATCAATAATTCATCCCCCCGCGGCACGGCGGGGGGGCCCCGGCGCCACGAGCCCCCCCCAGGCCTGTGCCCTCTCCCTGCACACCCCAGCCCCCCCCCCAACACCCAGCAAGCACCCCAAAACCCCGCCTGCACCCCCAGCCCCGCCAGACGCCCCCAGCCCCCCCTAGACACGCCCCCCCTCCCCCCGGTGACGCAGCAGCTGGCCGGCGCGCGGCGGCGGGGGGGGGCGGGTGTTGGTGTCGTCGCAAGGCGCATGTGCGGGGGGGTCCGAGTCGGGGGGGGGCACGTGCCCACCGTAGCCCCACGCGTGTCCCGGCCCCGCAGGCTGAGGTCAGGCGGGGAAGCGGGAATGTGAGCTGGGGGGGCGGGGAGAGGCACGGGGGGCTGCGGGGGGGGGCACGGGGCTGTTCCCCGCCGCCGGGGCTCCCCGCGGGGCAGGGGTGGGGCAGGGTGGGGGCCCGTCCCCATGGCAACCGACCGCCCACGCGCGGCCCGCCCACGCGTGTCCCGACATGTGCGCGCGCCCGCGCGCCTGTGCGCGTGCGCGGCGGGCCGGGGGGACACGCGTGGCGGGAGGACGCGCCGGGACACGTGAGTGACCGCGGGAACGCTGCGGGGGGGGTGGGGGGGGCGGCGGGTGGCGAGGAGGAGGAAGCTGCGGGTGCCATGCGTGACCGGCGACACGCGTGACCGGCGACACGCGTGTACCACGCGCCTCCAGCTGCCCCCCCCGCCGCTGCCCCACTTCTGCGCGGCGCCATTGGCCGGGCCGGGCGGGGGCGCCAGGAGCCGCGGGGGGCGGGAGCGGCCACCCCTCACCCTGTGCCCCCCCCCCAGGCCGGCCGGGCGATGCTGCGGGCCCCGGGGCCGCTGGGGGCCCCCCCCGGCCGCCTCCTGCTGCCCGACGCCGCTGCCGCCCTGCGGCTGCTGCCGCCGCTGCCCGCGGGAGAGTCCGGCGGGGCCGGGGGTCCTACGGCGGCCGGGAGGGGTCACCGCGCGGGCCCGCCCCCTCCCGGCCGCCGTACCACCCCCCATCCCCCCCCATCCCCCCCCCCCCCCCCCCCCCGTCGCACCGGGCCCGCCGCCGCGCCGGGGGTAAGGGGGAGCGGGGGGGGGGAGCAGCGCCGGGACCCCCCGGGCTGGCGGGGGGGGCACCGGGGGGAGCATGGCGGGGCCGGGCGGGCGGGCGAGGCCGGTCCCCCGGGGTTGGGCAGGGAGAGATTCCTGAGTCGCTACGGAACAGGGCGGGGGGGGGCTGCCCGACCCGGCAGACACAGCCCCCCCCGCGCCCCACAGCCTCCCCCGACGGCACCCACCGTGCCTTACAGCCCTGCCCAGCACCCGCAGCCCCCCACAGCACCCTCTATGCCTCACGCCCCCCCCAGCACCCACCATGCCCCACCACCCTGTCCCAGCACCCACAGCCCGCCCCCATGCCTTACAGCCCCCCAGCTGGCACCCGCAGCCCCCCACAGCACCCCCCGGCAGCACCCCCCATGTCTTACAGCCACCCTCCCGGCCCACAGCCCCCCCCCACACCAGCCCTCTGCCCCACGGTGACCCCAGCACCCCCTGAGCCCCCCATCGCCCCATGTGCCCCAGGGGTGGCTGGGGGCTGCTGGGCACTTGGGGGGGCTGAGGGCTTTTGGGGAATTTGGGAGTGTGGCTGCCGGGGAGGTTTGCGGGTGTGGGAGGGCTTTGGGGAGGCTCTAGGAGCTTTGGGGGGTGCGGGGTACTGGGGCTTTGGGGGGGTTGGGGGTGCGGGTGTGCCCCCCCGCAGGACGTGACCCCCCCGTGTGGCAGATGGAGCCGGTGCCGAAGGCAGTGCTGGGGGCGGCGCTGGGCAAACCCCGGCGCCCCGTCATCGCCTGCAGCGTCTGCCAGATCCGTTTCAACTCTGAGGTGAGACCCCTGGGACCCCCCGCAAACTCCTCAGGGCCCCTCCCCAGATACCGGGAACCCCCTCAATCCCCCCCGGGAGCCCCTTCAGCACCTGGGACGCCCCCCCCCCCCAGAACCTGGGAACCCTCCCAGGCACCCAGGACCCCCCATCCCAGGTGCCTGGGACCCCCTTGGGCACCCACAACCAGACCCCTCCCGTGTCCTGTGTCCCCAGGGTGGGGGGTCCGCAGGTTGGTGGTCCTGGGGTGCTGTGTCTCCAGGGTGTCCTATGTCCCCAGAGTGAGGGTCTCTAGAGCTGGGGGACCCTTGGGTGCAATGTCCCGAGTCCCTAGGGCAGGGGTTCCCAGAGTTGGGGGACATGTGGGTGCCATGTGCCCAGACTTGGGGGACCCCAGGGCGGAGGGTGCCCAGGTTGGAGGTCCCCAGAGTGGGGGTCTCTGCAGTGACCCCCGGCGCCCCTGGTGTCCCCAGAGCCAGGCGGCAGCACACTACCAGGGCAACCGGCACGCGCGACGCCTGAAGGGGCTGGAGGCCACCCGTGCCCGCCGTGGGGGGGACACCACAGGGACCCCCAGCCCCATGCCCACCGCAGCTGGGGAGATGCCTGACAGCACAGGTGGGTACCTCCGCCCCTTGCCCTCCCACCTGGGGGTCCCCAGGGTACCCTGTTAATTCTCTCCGTGCCAGCAGGTGACCAGCCCCCAGCACCTGCAGCCCCCGGTGCCCCCAGGCCACCCTCGCCTCCTGTTCCCCCCCCGGCTGCAGCTGCAGAAGCAACAGGGGGGCGCGGGGGGGGGGCGGGGGGGGTCTGAGGAGGAGGAGGAGAAGGCAAAGGCGAAGCGGCTGCTGTACTGCGCCCTGTGCAAGGTGGCCGTCAACTCCCTTTCGCAGCTGGAGGCCCACAACAAAGGTGGGGGGGACGCGGGGGTTGGGGGAGCACAGGGGGTCTGGGGGACACAGGGGGCACAGGGGGGGTCTGTGGGATGTGGGGTGGGGGCACAGGGATGATTGTCAGGTGGCACTGGGGGATGCTGGGGGTGCAGGTGGGTCCTGGGTGTCCAGAGCAAAGTGGGGGGCACAGGGGGCTCTGGCGGACACATGGTCCTGGAAGGTGCCAGTGGGGGTATTTGGGTGCAGAGGCTCCTGTGGGGGCGTCCAGGAGAGTCTCTGGGTGCAGGGGGGGTCTGGGGGGGAGGTGGTGTGGTTCTGGGGTGCAGGGGTTCCTGGGGAGGTCCCAGCGGGTTCCTGGGGTCCAGGGCGTCCCAAGGGGGGTCCGGGGCACAGGGTGACACCCCCCCCCTGCCATGCACAGGGACAAAGCACAAGACGCTGGTGGAGGCACGCAGCGGCCTGGGGCCCATCCGCGCCTTCCCGCGCCTGGGGGGGGGCTGCGGGGGACCCCCCCAGCTGAGGCCCCCGAGCGCTCCTTCCACTGCCAGATCTGCAACGTCCGCCTCAACTCTGAGCTCCAGCTCAAGCAGGTACCCTGGGACACCCGAACCCCTCCCCCTGGGCCCCCCATACCCCCTCCTCAGGCCCCTGTGAGGACCTTCCCAAACCTCCCCCATCCCATTGGGACCCCCCCCAAGAACCTCATGGGACATCTAAAACCCTTCTGAGCCCCCTGGGACCTCCCCCCAAGCCCCCTCCAACCCAGCTGAGCCCCCTAGGACCACCCCACCTCCCAAACCCTTCTGAGATCTCTCCAGGACCTTCCAAACCCCCATGAGACCCCTAGAACCCCCACAGACGCTCATGGGACCCCCCAAACCATTGTCGGACCCCAGACACACCCCCCTCCAAATGCTTTTGGCACCCCCTAGCCCCACTTGGCTCCCCTAACTGCCCCCCTTGGAGGAGACTCCTGGCCCCCTGCTGAGCCCCCTCTGCACCCAGCACATCTCGAGCCGGCGGCACCGGGATGGCGTGGCTGGAAAACCCAACCCGCTGCTGAGTCGCCACAAGAAGCCCCGGACCCCCACGGAGCTGGTGAGTGGGAGGCTGGGGGGCACAGTGGCCATAGGGTGTCCACAGGGTCTCCTGGGGTCCCCATGGGGGAGTGGGGGGCCTCAGGTTATCTATAGTGTGTCCTGGGGGCGTCCTGTGGGGCAGGGGTGTGTGTGGAGGTATCTGTAGGGTGTCCTGGGGGTGGTAGTGGGGGTGGTGGGTGGGCCGGGGTATCTGTAGGGTGTCCTGGGGGTGCTGTGGGGTGGTGGGTGGGCCGGGGTATCTATAGGGTGTCCTGGGGGTCACCTAGGGGGCAAGGGTGTGCTTGGGTATAGGGTGCTTAGAGCTATCTCTAGGTGACTATAGGGGGGTGGGGGCACTGGGGGTAGCTGTAGGGAACGTTGTGGGGCAGAGGAGGCACTATAGGGTGCCAGGGGGTGCCCCCCATCTCTGACACACACCCCCCTCACCCCTGCAGGCACCGCTGCCCTTCCATAAGGAGCTGCCGAAGGCACTGGCTGGGGGGGGGCTGCTGCCACCCCCCCTGGCCCTGGCAGCTGCCGCCGCTGCCATGGCTGCCCCACCGCTGGCACTGCGCCCCCCCGGGGCCCCCCCTCCTGCCCGGGCCTCCCCTGGCACCCGCCCTGCTGCGCCCCGCCCCCGGGCCCCTGCGCCCCGCCCACGCCCCCCTCCTCTTCTCCCCGTACTGACACCAGCAACCGGTACCCAACCGCCACCCCATGGCAACCACCCAGAAACCGGTACCCAACCATCACCCCCTGGCAACCGGTATCTAACCATAACCCCCTGGCAACCAGTACCCAGCAACTGGTGCCCAATCATCCCCCGGGGCCCAGCGGCTGTTACCTGGCAACCATCACCCAGCAACTGCAACCAGCATCCACCTGGCAACGGTCACCTGGCAACCCCACAGCACAACACGGTGACCGTTGTCAGACAACTGGGCAGTGGTGGTTGCTTGGCAACAGCACACAGCAACCATCCCAGAATGACTACCGGCAACAGTATCCTAGGAACCAGCCACCAATGGTTACTCAGCAACAGAACCTGGAATTCTGCGTGGCAACACCCCCTGGCAACAGGATCTACCCACCCAGCAACCTGCCTGGCAACAGTTACCTGGCAACCTACCCAGCAACCTGCCTGGCAACCGCCCAGCAAACCCCCCAAGCAATGGTTAGTTAGCAACCCGCCTGACAATGGTTACCTGGCAACGGGACTGGCATCCTGCCTGGCAACGGGCACCTAGCAATGGCTCCTAGCAACTCTCTGAGCAGTGGTTGCCTGGCAACCAAGAGATGTTTACCCAGCAACGGGACCCAGCAGCAGTTGCCCGGCAATGGGACTGGGCCCAGTGCCCAGCAACGGTCATTTGGCAATGAGCTGCAACTGCACCCAGCAATGGTTACCTAGCAACCGTGCTCATCAGTGGTACCTGGCAACGGGACATAGCAATGATGACCTGACAATGGTTACCCGGCAACGGGACCCAGCAACCACACACGGCAACGGTACGTGGCAACAGTTATCTAGCAATGGTACTTGGCAACGGTTGCATAGCAACTATGCCTGGCATCCGCACCTGACAAAGGGACCTGGCAACCGTGCCCGGCAACGGGCCTTGGCAGCTGCACCCGGCAACTGAGCCCAGCAACCACTCCTGACAACCACCCCCTGGCGATGGTACCCAGCCACCGCCCCAGCAACCACCCCTGGCTACCCTGCCTGGTGATGGTACCCAGCAACCGCCCTGGCAACACCCCCCAGCAACGCCCCCGGTGATGGTACCTACCAACTGACCCCAGCAACAGGCTGCGCCCATCAACTGTCCCCTGGCAACAGCCCCCGGATTTGCCCCACCACCACCCCAGCTGCTCTTTGGGCTCAGCGATGATTTTTTAACTGGAATTGGGATATTTGGCAGGAAAATTATGAGCCCCCCCCCACACACACCCCGGCCCCCACTGCACAACTCCCATGGGGACGGGGGACCCCCCAGCGCCCCGGGGTGGGGTGGGGGGTCCAGGGGGGGTCCCCAGTGCCCCCTCCTGGCACCTCAGGGATCTGCTAAGCAATCAGTGATGGCTCGCAGGGCAGGGAGCCCCACAGCCCCGGGGTGCCCCCCCCACCCCAAGGGTGCCCCCCCCCCCAACCCTAAGCCATGACCTCTTGCACTGAGGGCAGTGAGCCCCGCACACGCCCCGGGGGGGGGCACCCATCACCCCCCACCCCGGGGCCCCCCTCCGGGCCCAGCCCATTGCAATAATGCGGGGAGGCTGGGGCACCCCCCACCCTGTAAATAGCACCCACCCCACCCCCAGGTACTGCCCCTCAAGCACTGTGCTCTCCCCCCCCCCCCCCAACCCTAGTACTGCCCCAGGCCCCCTGGCACTGCCCCATCACTGTGACCCCCCCCCCCCCCGTCCTTAGTGCTCCCCCCCAGCTCAGCACCCCCATCACTGTGACCCTGCCATCCTTAGTGCCCCCCCCACTATCCACTGTGCCCCCATCCCCAGCCTTACCGCCCATCACTGTGCGCGCTGCTATCACTGTGCCCCTCCTTGTAATCACTACAGCCCCCCTGCCCCTGACTCGGCACTGCCCCTCCATCTTTATCGCCACAACTGGCACTGTGCCCACCCCCACCCCCCCAAACCTTGCACTGCCCCCCACTCACTGTACACACACCCACACACCCTTATTGCCCCTCTCACCCACTTGGTACTGGCCCCCCATTTTATTAGTGCCCCCCCCAAGTCAATACTGTGATTTAAGCAAAGCAATAGCAAGCCGGGGGGTGGGGGGGTGGGGTGGGTATTGAGGGCGGGGCACAGGGCCCTGTTACCCTCCCCTGTATCTCCCTGTCCCCATGTTGCCCCCCTGCCCTGGCTTTGCCCCAGTAAATTACAAGGTTTGAGCTCTCAGTCTCGTGTCTGGGGGGTGTCCAGTGGGGTTGAGGGAGTCCCCCACACGCATGCCTCCCCTCCCCCACACATGTGCCTCCCCCCGCCCCAGGTCTCCTCTTTGTGTATCCTCACAGCCCTGCTGTGCCCTCCAAGGACATGTGTGTGCCCGTGCCCCTACCCCTCCTCAGGCAGGCAAGAGACACCCCCTCACTGAGGGGGGACACCAGACCCCCCCATTCCACCAGGACCTGGAGCCCCCACCCCCAACACAGACTGGGGTGGCGCAGGGAGAGACGAGGCGGCAGACAGGAGTTACTGGGGGGAAATGGCATGTTGGGGGACCACGGGGGGCCACGCTAGCGCAGCAGCGACCACTTGATCTGCTCCTTTGCTGACTGCAGCACCTGTGGAGGAGGGTGGCAGCATCGAGTGTGGGGCACCCATGGGTGCTGGCGGGGCCCAGCAGCACCCATAGGTACCAGGGTAGGGAGAGGGGATGTGGGGGAGCTGTCCTGGGAAGGGGGGAGTCACTGGGATGTTGGGGAGGGGCCAGGGGCATCCAGGTGGCTCTTGAGGACTAGGCAGCTGCCCTGGTTGGGGGGCTTAGAGGTGGGAGGGGGGGCACTGCCAGCCCTGGAGGGGTCAGGTCCTACCTGTGACACCGTCTGCTCCGTGAGGGGCACGTCCTCACCCTGCAACACATAGAGGTGGGTGACCAGGGCAGGAGTGGGGCACCTACTGCCCCCTCATCATCTCCCCGTTCCTCACTGTGCACCCCCCCCAGCCTCCGTGTGCCCCCCGTACCCGCACAGCCACGCGATGTACCACTTGCTGGGGGTCACTCTCCAGGACAACGCTGGTGGGGGAAACAGAGACCTGTTAGCACCCAGCACCCCTTCCCCAGGGTCCCTGGAGGGGACAACAGACCCTAGCAGGGAGCACACAGACACTCACCCGCCATCCACGATCTCGTCCACGGCCAGGAAGAGCCCCTCCATGTTCTCCAGCAGTGCTCGCTTCTCCACGTTCTTCCTGGGGGGGGCTCTGCCTGCTCAGCACCCAGAGCCACCCCCCACCCCCCCCCAGGCACCCAGGACCCCCTGAAGTGCCTGCTGGGCCTCCCCAGGATGTCCCTGCTGCGTCCCCCCGACCCATACCGGAGCCCACTAGAGCTCCCTGGGGCCATGGGTGCCTCTCCAGAAATATGGGTCCCCCCCAGAAATATGGGTCCCCCCCCAGGACACCGTATACCAGCCCCTAGGACCATGGGTGCCCCTCAGGAACCCCCCGGGTGCCCCCCCACCCCGTACCCATCGTACCGCAGCATCTGGCTGAGTGAGTCGAAGAGGCAGTTGAGGACAGCCGTGAGGCATCAGCTGGGGGACAGTGGGGTCACATGGTGGCACTGCCTGACGGGCACCTTGAGGTGGCCCCTCACACCTGATGCCACCTTCTGTGTCCCCCTCCCTGCCCCAGGACCTTTCTGGGTGTGTCCTCTGTGTCCCCTGCCCTGGTACCTGGTACAGCCCCCACCCTCCCATCCTGTTACTCCTCCATGTCACACACACCCCCCTGCCACCCCAGTGTCCCTGACCCACCACCTCTGGGTGTGTGTCCTCTGCCACCCCTGGGTGCCCCCCCCCCAGCATCCCTGGGTGCCCCCCCCCAGCATCCCTGGGTGCCCCCATCCACCTCGTTTCTCATGGGAGCTGCCGATGACGTAGAAGTAGAGGTCGATGCTGCTCTTGTAGACCACAGTGAGCCCCTCGAGCAGCGCGATCTCACCTGTGGGCACAGCCTGGCGTCACCCCCTGCAGGCCCCGCTGCACAGCCCTGCTGTCCACATGGGGCTGGCAGCCCCCCGCAGGGGGACGCAGGGGACACACATCTCCATCCCGAAAACACGCACTGTCGGTGCGGTGGGTCTTGTTGAAGATGTTCTTTTCAAAGGCTTTCTGCTCCTTGGCACTGGGGTATGTGTCATCGTAGTACTGCAAGGACAGCAGTGCATGGGGACCTGGGCCACCCACCCCAGCCCCAAGGAGCCCCCACAACCTGCTGTAGGCCACCAACCCTGTCCCCATGCCCCTGTCCCTGCCCTGTGCCACCAAACGTCCCCCCCGTCCATGCCATGTGACACCCCAACAGCCTCCATGTCCCTGCCCTGTATTGCATCCCAGCCCTCCCAGTGCCACCAAGTGTCCCCACACTGGTGCCCCCCGTCCCCATGTCTCCCTGGGGTGGCATCCCCACACTGCCCCCATCCCCACAGTCCACATGTCACCATCACCCCCCTCGGGCCCCTCACCTTGGCGAAGAGCCGGTCACCATCATTGTCCAGGATGATGACGGCTTTGACGGTGTAGAGGGACGGCTCCTGCGGGGACACAGCCTCCATCATCTCGCTGCCACCCCGTTCCCAGGGACATGGACACCCACAGCCCAGCAGGGGGAACACCCTGTGGCACCACAACACCCCCCCCCTTGTCCAAACACTGCCTCGATGGCACTAAGGACATTGGGAAAAAGTGTGCCCAGCACCCCTGTCCCGGTCAGGGGGTCCTGGGCGGTGGCTGCTGCAAGGCCAGGCTGGGGAGTCCCTGCCCCCACCTCTGTCCCCATCCCTGTCCCTGTGTCCCTGTCGATCCGGGTGCTCCCCAAGCTCCCGGGACCAAGTTCTGTGATGCACTGACTGCCTGTAGCCACAGCCGGAGTGTAGGACAGAACCTCGCCCCGGGCGCTGCTAGGCCACAACCGGCCACCACCGATGGCCACCAAAGCCACCACCAATGGTCGCCACCAGCCACCACCGATGACCACTGACAGCCACCCCCAGTGGCCACGGCCAGCCCCAGCAGGTCCCCGTGGGGTTCGTTACCCCGGTGCCACCCTGCGAGTTGTCACCCCCGAGGCAGGACAAGGCCACCACGGGGGCGGGGGGGTGTGTGTGCACTGCCACGCCCACGGGCGGGGAGGAGCCCCCCACTTAGTCCCCAGTTACTGCATGGCGCCCCGCACTGACCCTCTGACTGCCCCCCCCATTCACCCCCCCCCATTTACCCCTGTGTCCCCCCCCCTTCACCCCCCCACGTACCGCACTGGCCCCTCCGATTCACCCACTGCCCCCCCCCCACTGGCACCCACACTTACCCGGTGCTCCCCGGCCCCCCCCCTTACCCATCATTGCCCGCCCCCGGCCACGGCCCCGCCCCGCCCCGCCCCCTGGCCGCGGCTCTGGCCCCCCGCCCCCCGCCCCCGCCCCCGGCCCCGGCCCCGGCCCCGGCCCCGGCCCCGGCCCCGGCCCCGGCCCCGGCGCCCCGTACCAGGATCAGCGCCTCCATTTTGCGCTCGCCGCTGCCGACGTGGAGCCGGAAGAGGGGCCGCCGTTCATTGGCTGCTTGGCTGCCAATCACGCTGCCGGGCACCGCCTCTCCGGCCTGACTGGACGAGCCTGGGCCGGATCAGACCAATCGTTGAGCGGCTGCGGGCGGAGGGCGGACTGGTCTTTCCCGCCCTTCCCGAGGCGGTCGCTGATTAGAGACACATACCGTCCGTCACTGCCACGCCGCACTCCCGGAAGCCGAGGGGGCGGGGCAGTTCCCATGGTGACAAGGGAAGCGCTGACGTCACCCCTTTGCCGGGCTCATCCCGTGATTGGTCGGTTTGCCAGACACGTGGCCGGAAGCAGTTCCCTTTCAGTCCATGGCCACACCCCTAATAGGGTCACGAGCCCCTAATGGGCGGGATGACTTGTGACCTTTGGCCTCTCTGGGGTCGGGAAGGGACACGGGGGGGACATGAGTGGACGGGGGGGACGACACGGGGGGGACACAGAAGGACCGAGGGGGGACATGGGGGATGTGAGTAGGACACTGGGAACACGCGCGAGGGGCACAGGGGACAGAGGGGCTGGGGGCCATGGGATCGCAGGGAGGCCAGGCGAGGGGCAGGGGCTGTGGGGGGGAGGGCACGGGGGCCACCCGGATGCACTGGATCCCGTCGATAGCGATGCCGGGGGGGGTGTGTGCCCTGCCTCCCCACCTCGTCCCCAGTGTGGCCTCCCCTTTATCCCCCACAGCCCCTCCGTGTCTCCAGTGTGTCCCCCTGTGTCCCCCCGCCACACACACCCCGTGCCCCACCCCGGGACACCGCAGGCGGGTTCCTGTCACTGCCCCCACTCCCTGCTCCCCTGGACCCAGTTGTGTCCCCATCCCTGTCCCTGTGTCCCCTTGTACTTGTCAAGCCATACATGTCCCTCCTTTTGTGTCCCCAAGTCTCCAACCCCGTGCCTCTCATCCTGCCCCCAAGTCCCCTGTCCTTCTCCCCCCCCCTCTACTTCCCTCCCGGGTTCCTGTCCCCCCCCCCTCTTTGTCCCCAGTGTCCCTAGGGCGGGCACCCACGTGCGGCTGCGCTGGGGGCTGGCACTGCCACGGCCTGGCCTGTGTCCCTGCGTCCCCACGTCGCATTTCCGTGTCCCACGGCCCTGCCCTGAGCACAGGGCACCAGGTGGGTCCTGCCACGGGGGCACATGCGCGTGCAATGGGGTGGGAGGCAGGGATGAGGCACGTGTTGGCATGTGCCCAGGGATTGGGGTATTGGTGCACACATGTTGTACAGGGAGGGAGTACATGTGTGCCTGTGTGTTGGGGGGTGTGTGTGTTACACATGAGCCCAGGGGTGTTGGTGCACACATGTGCCCAAGGGTCATGGTATCAGTGCACAAGTGTGTTTGGGGGGGGTGCACACACGTGCCAGGGCACCAGAGAAAGCTTGTGCCCACATGTTGGTATGTTTGTGCATGTGCTGATGCATGTGTGTGCGCAGGAACTGGGGTATCGGTGCATGTGTGTTGCATGGGATGGGCCATGTGTCAGTGTGTTCATGCTTGTGTTGGTAGCCGTGCGTGCCCAGGGGTCGGGGGTGCTGGTGCCTGTGTGTGCTTGGCTATCAGCACACATATGTTCCCAGGGCCTGGGGTGTTGGTGCACACACGTGCACTGAGCGGTATTAGTGCATGCCAGGAACTGCTGCATATGTGTTCAAGGAGAGAGCAGGCATGTGCCACTGCATGTAGGTGCTGTGTGTTGGTGCTTGTGCACGTGTGCCCAGGGATTGGGGTATCAGCACACACATGCCCACAGAGGGAGCCAGGGCACCAGAGCACACAGATGCCCGTGTGTTGGTGTGCCAGTGCCATGTGCCTGAGGACCACAGGATCGGTGCGTGTGTCCTGGGAGGGAGCTCACCTGCGCTTGGGCAGGAGTGTGCTCAGGGGTCGGGGTGCTGGTGCTCACATGTGCCCAGGTGTGTGTGCAGGTGCAAGCAGGGTGCAGGGCAGGCAGGGTGCAGGCAGGGCGCAGGCAGATGGAGGCAGAGAGCAGGGTAGGCAGGGCACAGGCATGGTGCGGGGCAGGCAGGGAGCAGGGCAGGCAGGAGACAGGCAGATGCAGGCAGGGTGCAGGCAGATGTGGGCAGGGTGCCAAGCTCCTGTGGGGTGCTGGCACCCAGCCCCAGCCGGAAACAGCCCCAACGGCTGCGGCAAGGAGGGGGGGTAGGGGGTGAGGGGGGCACCCTCACCCAACCCCTGCCTCCAGGGCCCTGCAATGTCATTGCGGGGAGCCCTGGGCGCTGTGTTAAGGGTGATGGGGGGGTGACATGGGGTGGGCGACAGCCAGCTGCCCACAGGGGGGACACACACATCCGTTGGTCCTTGTGCAACGTCCCAGCGTTGGGCAACGGGGGTGGCGCAAGGTGGGTGGTGCCCGGGAGGGGGGGCCCATGGGTTGGGGACATTCCCCCCCAATGTGGGGGGACTCCCCACGCCCCACCCTGTCCACCGCTGCACCCCGAAAGCAGAACTGGGAGCCGGAAGGGACCCGGGTGCCCTGCGGCAGGGATGATGGGGCAGTGGGTCCCCCCCCCCTCCCTGGTGATAACCCGTTATCTGGGGGTGGCAGGAGGCAGCGGCGACTGCTGCGGCTCCGGCATGGGGGACCCCGAGGTGAGCCGGGGGGGGGGGGGGGGCGGGGGGTGGGGAGCTGGGGCAGGGGAAGGGACCTGGCGTTCTGGGCGGGGGGGGTGGTGTGTGCCTTGGTGGTCACAGGGAGGGGGGTGGTCACAGGGGGCTGGAGGTGTCTGGGGGTCCATGGGGAGCCTGAGGGCGTCTCGGGGGATGGGGGTGTCTGGGGATGGTCGCGGCGGCTACCGGGACTCGAAGGGGGGGTGATGGGGCTCCAGGATCCCGGGGATGGGGGGGTGGGGGGTGGGGGGTGGGGACGGGGCGGGGCCAGCGCCCGCCCGCAGCCAATCAGCGCCAGCAAGGGCCCGTGTCCCGTAGGCGCTGGCGGCGCTCGGGGGAAGCGGGTGGGCGGGGCCTGTCCCTGGCCCCGCCCCCGCCCGGCCCGGCCGAGGTGGAGCTCACGTGGCAGGAGATCCTCTCCCTCAGCGAGCTCCAGGTGCGCGCGCCGCCCCCGCCCCCTCCCCGGGACCCCTGTCCAGCCCGAAGGCCGCTCCCACCGCGCCCACGGAGAAACCCCCCATGGTACCCACCTTCCCCTGGGAGACCCCCCCCCCCATAGCACCCAGCTCCCCCAGACCCCATCCCACTGCAGCCCCCTTCCTCAGGAGACCCCCATTGTACCCCCCCCCATGGCACCCACCTTCCCCTGGGAGACCCCTGCTGCAAGCCCCCCTACTGCACCCACTTCCCTGGGAGACCCTCCCTCCATGGCACCCACCTCCTCCTGGGAGACCCCCCATTGTACGCCCCACCCCCCATCCCTCCACCCACCGCCCCCCATCACGCCCTCCCTCTCCCCCCACAGGGCCTGGACATGGTGGCAGACACCCCCATCGACCCCTCCCCCTTCTGCTCGGTCCCACCCCCGTCCCCTTACACCCCCCTCCCACCCCCCCACCTCCCCACGCCCTCCCCCCCGCCCCCCCTTCGCACCCCCCATTCCCCCCCGCCTTTCCCCACCCCACCCCTACCGACATCGTTCCCGGCCGAGCCGCCTGCCCACCCAGCCGCTCGCCGGGATGCCCGGCGGGCCTCAGCCCTGGCACTGCCCATCGGCCCCGAGGCCATTGTCAACCTGCCCGTGGAGGACTTCAACGCGCTGCTGGGGCGGGCACGGCTGTCGGGGCCGGAGCTGGCGCTGGCGCGGGACATCCGCCGCCGCGGCAAGAACAAGGTGGCGGCGCAGAAGTGCCGCCGGCGGAAGCTGGAGGCCATCGCACAGCTGCAGGCTGAGCTGGGCAGCCTGGGCCAGGAGCGGGAGCGGCTACTGCGGGTGCGGGGGCAGGCGGAGCGGGCGCTGGGGGCCCTGCGCCGCGACCTGGCCCACGTCTCAGCCCAGGTGCTGGGGGCGCTGAGGGATGGCGCCGGCAACCCGCTGCCCCCCGAGTGCTTTGGGCTGCGCCTGGCGCCCGACGGGGAGCTCAGCCTGGAGAGCCCCGGGCTGGGGGAGTGAGGCGGGGTCCTGTATCCAACAGGGAGCGAGGGGGGCTTGGGTGCCATCCTGCACACACCCTCCCCCCCCGCCTCCACGAGCCCAGGGGGACCCTTCGGTTCTCCCACAGCCCCACCGAGCCCAAGGATGCACCCAGGGTCCTACACCCCACCCCCACCCCACCCCCCCAGTCCCAGGGGGCATCCCTATTGCCTCCCAGGGCACTCGGCCTCCCCAGCTGCAGGTGACACCCCTGTAGAGGCAATAAACCGTTTGAGGAGGGGCCAGCCACTGTGTTGCCTGTGTCACTTATTACCTCCTGCCCCAGCGCCCTGGGGTGACACCTTACTGCCACCTCCCCTCCTTGTCCATCCGCCCAAGGCAAGGAGGTGTCCCCCGCATCACCTCCCTTGACCCAAATGAGGCATCCCCATTACTCCATTCTGCCCTGGGGTGCCATGTACCCATCAGCCCCATGCCACCTCCTGTCACTGCAGGGTGACATGTGGCTCTCACCTTCCCTGTGGTGCCCCAGTCCTGGTGTCCCCAAGACCATATTCCCCCAGACCCAAGGTCCCCCAGCAGTCACCTCCCCAGTGCCACCCTCTCCCCAAACACTCCATCCCCTCCACCTTTGTCCCCTCAGTCTCCATCACTTACTTCCCCATGCTTGTCCCTATTACTATTCCCTATCCCTATCCTGTCGCCTTCGTCATCCCTTCCCTATCACTGTCCCCTGACACCATCCTGTCCCCTCCATCTCTTCCCCACTCGTCCGCTCCACCTCCATCCCCTTCCCACCTGTCGCCTCTGTCTCCATCTCTTCCCCATCGCTGTCCCCTCTATCCCCATCCCTGTCCCCTCTATCCCCATCCCTGTCCTGTCCCAGTTCCATACTGTCCTCCAACCCTATCCCACCCCACAGACAGGACACACTTACAAAAATACCCTTTTTTTATTTACAAGGTCCCTGACCTGTGGCAGTGACACCTCCCAGGTGGTAACAGGCTTCCACAGGTGCTGCAAGGAAGGGGAAAGCCATGAGGGGGGGCAGCCCTGACCCCAGAACTGTCATATGTGTCCCCTCACACCCCCCGTTGCGTGTGTGTATCCTGCTCACCTCTGCCAGTGGCCCGCAGGCTCCTCTCCCTTTGCCGGCAGCTCCTACAAAAGTGAAGGCAGGCATTAGTGACCTGGCAGGGGGCCTGGGAGGGGACAGGGACATGGGGACACACACACACACAGAAGCTGCTCTTACCTACAGCGTCCCTGCCCTGCGCTCTGCGGTGCTGCGAGGGGGGAGAGCTTGGGGGAGCCAACGCCAAGGGGACACCCCAGGGACAAGGAGGGGGCAGCCGAGCCTGAAATGGGGGGTTACGGGGCCCATGAAGGGCAAAATGGGGCTGGGGGTACGTGTGTGGGGAGGTGGTGGTGGGAGGGAAGAGCCTGAGCTAGACTGTGCTGGGCGTGGAGTGGGCAGGGACAGGCTGTGCCCCACAGCAGCTGACACCAGAGTGGCGAAGAGGTGAGAAATGTAAATATATGTATATAAAAAAAATAATTAAAAAAAAAAAAGACACATTTATTTAGCGTCATGTTGTGTTACAGTTAGCGATCGACAGCACGGGCGCGCAAATAAAACCGAGGCTCCCGGGAGGCCTCGTCGGAATGCTTCCACGGCACAGAAAACTAAAATAACCTGTTGTACAATTAGTCACAAACACAGTCCTGTTTCGCAAAGGAGACTTCTGTCTAACACACGTCTTCATGGAGCAGCCACCCCCCGCCACAGCTGTGAGTGGGCGAGTTCACAACTGGTGTAACCTGCAGCTTCCCTGTCCCTTCTCTGGCTCGCCTCTCCCGCTAAGCTTTGTTTCCTGTTGAATAATATGGAATAAAGTTAATCTAAACAGCCCCGCTCCAGCTGCCACTTCGAGGGTGTTGGGCAGCTTTTTTTTTTTTATCTTAATCTTTCTTAAAAATTTCTCTAAAGTTTCTCTTCTACAAATTTCTCTTGATTCCCTCCTGGACACTTTTTCTTTTTAAATTTCTCCTCTCCCAAAATTTCTCCTCCCCAGATTTGTTCTCTCCCTCTCCCAAAACTTGTTCTGTCAAATTTGCTCCCTCGCTTCAATTCTCTCCCTCTCTCAAAACATCTCTAAATTCTCTCCCTCTCAAAACGTCTCTAAATTCTCTCCCTCTCAAAAATTTCTCTAAGATTTCCTCCCTCTCAAGATTTCTCTAAAATTTTATCCCTCCCTCTCATGGTTTCTCTAAAATCTCCTCCCTCTCTCAAAAGGTCCCCCCTCTCTCAAAAGGTCTTGCCCTTTTTTTTTTTTTTTGAAATTTCTCTGCTAAACTTCATCAGCTGCTGCCAGAACAGCTTGCCTGCTTCATGGTGGACGCCCTTACCTGGGTGTTAAAACCTCCTGCCGCCACCATAGCTGCCGCCGCCGCTCGAGCTGCCGTAGCCGCCTGCGAGAGGGGAGGGTTAGAGAACATTCCAGCAGGGCACTAAGCACCTTCGGGGGCTGCACACAACCCCCCTCGGGGACTTACCGCCACCATATGGCCCCGAGCTCCTGCCCCCGAAGTTGCCCCCCTTCATGGGGCCAAAATTGGATGACTGGTTGTTGTAACTGCCAAAATCGTTGTAGTTCCCCCCACCGCCGAAATTGCTGCCTGGTGGGGGGGAGAGAGAGAGGCAGGGTCAGTGCAGGGAAGGTGGCAGCAGCAGGGGGGGGTGCAGGCGGTGAGTGTCTGAAGGGGTTAATGGGGAGCCCAGAGGCATCCCATGGCTGGGGGGCGCTTTAATGGGGAGCCCAGAAGCAAGAGGGGGTTTAAAAGGCAGCCTGGAAGCATTTAGGAGCTTGGGGGTTTTAGTGGACAGCCTAGAGGTAACCCATGGTTATAGGGGTTTAGCAGGGAGCCCAGAAGCACCCAGGAGCCTTGGGGTGATTCAAGAGGGAACCTGGGGGTCCCCAAGTTGTGGGGTATTTAATGGGGAGGCAGGGGGCACCCCACAGCCAGAGAAAGGATTTAACAAGGAGCCTGGAGGCCGGGGAGGGGCTAACTGGGAGCCCAGAGGCACCCAAGGGTGCAGGGGGGGTTTAATTGGGAGTCTGTATGCACCCCACTGTCAAGAGTGGGGTTTAGCAGGGAGCCCAAAGGCACTGGGAGCCCAGAGGCTGAGGAGCGGGGGTTAACTGGGAGCCCAGAGGCACCCCACGGCCAAGAGGGGATTTCAGGGGGCCAGGGATCTCACCTGTGCCTGCTTCAGAAAGGCCATTCCGCACGGCAAGCGCGGGTCCCCGGGCAGGACGCCGTCCTCCGCTGCCGCCGCCAAAGCCCCCCCCGCCGTTATTATAGCCATCATAGGTGCTGCTACCGCCGTAGCCCCGGTTGCCGCCGGAATAGCCGGGGCCGCTGCCGCCGTAACCTGGGGGAGAGGAAGGAGGGCGCTGAGCTCCAAGGGCCGCCCCGGCGGGCGCGTGGGGGCCAGGCTCCGGGTTCGGCAGGGCGGTGGGCTGCGTCCGCTGTCTGGGCCGGGCCACGGGGCCGGCTGGCGTCCTCGGCGAGCGGCTGGGCGCGTTGGCCGCTGCCCGTCGGAGAAATCCCGCTCTGGCCTTACCGTCATTGCCAAATCCATTATAGCCGTCTCCGCCGCCG
Organism: Falco peregrinus; assembly: GCF_023634155.1. NCBI lineage: Eukaryota > Metazoa > Chordata > Aves > Falconiformes > Falconidae > Falco > Falco peregrinus. The sequence goes on from NC_073740.1 coordinate 669,979, forward strand.
TAGCCGTCTCCGCCGCCGCCATAACCGCCACCGCGGCTGCCACCAAACCCACCTGAAAAGAACAAACCGTTGTGGTTCAATCCGTCCACGCGGGGCCGGGCGGTTTAGAGCTGCCGGAGAGAAAAGTTCGGGGTGCCGAAATCCCGGCGTGGAGGGAGGAGGAGCGGTGCTCTGGCTGGGCCGAGGGGGGCCGGGAGCCGGAGCGGTGGCAGCCGGAGCGGCGGCGGCGTTTGGGCTAGGTTTTGAGCTGCGTCTCGAGCCGGCGGCGTCCCTTGGGGCTGGCAGCCGGACGGGTCCCGCTGAACCACTTACCACGGCCGCCGAAGTTGCCACCGCGACTGAAGTTGTCGTTACCGCCGAATCCACCTCCGCGGCCGCCGCCGAAATTCCCAGAACCGCTGCGGCCTAGGAGAGGGGGCGGAGGGGGGGGACAGCCTTTAGGAACAGCACAGGCAGCGAGGTCTAGCGGCAGCTTGGGGCAGGTGGGAGCTGGGGGCTGAGCCGCCTGCTCACCTCTCTGGCTGGCTGAGGCGCTGGCCATCTCCTGCTTCGAGAGGGCTTTCCTCACCTCGCAGTTGTGCCCGTTCACAGTGTGGTATTTCTGAACTGCAGGGAGGGAGTGGGGCGAGATTCAGGGGATGAGGGCACAAAGCCAGATGCCCCCCTCTTTTCTGCATACACTGGACTTACTGACTATCTTGTCGACGGAGTCATGGTCATCAAAGGTGACGAAGGCGAAGCCCCTCTTCTTGCCGCTGCCCGCGATCCGTCATGATCTCTATGACTTCAATTTTGCCATATTGGCCAAAATAGTCTCTCAAGTGATGCTCCTCCGTGTCCTCCTTGATGCCGCCCACAAAGATCTCTTGACTGTGAGGTGGGCCCCGGGCCGCTGGGAATCCTGCAGGAATACGGCAGCATGGGCTTGGGGGTCACAGGAGCCCCCCATCCGCCCCCCAAACGGGTCCTGGACTCTGCCAGCCCCATCCGGTGAGGTCTGAGCCCGCTGCCCCTCAGGGCTCCCCCTACCTCTCTGGATACGGCCCTCTTTGGTTCAACAACTCTGCCGTCCACTTTGTGTGGCCGGGCATTCATGGCAGCGTCCACTTCTTCCACGGAGGAGTATGTGACGAAGCCAAAGCCTCGTGAACGTTTGGTGTTTGGGTCCCTCATCACCTGGGAGGACAGAGACACGTCAGGCTGCAGCACGGAGCCCCCACAGGCGGCAGCAGCTCCCTCTCTGTGGGGGGTGCTGCTCTTTTCTCCCTCAGCTCCTCCACGTCTTGATCCCTGCAGCCACTCTCCTTGGTACGCAGATACACCTCAAACCCCACCAGTGCAGGTCACCAACAGCTGGTGCCTGTCACCCCCTCAACAGAAATGCTGGGGCAGAGAGGTGGGGGCCTTACCACGCAGTCGGTCAGGGTGCCCCATTGCTCAAAGTGGCTGCGGAGGCTCTCGTCTGTGGTTTCAAAGCTGAGGCCGCCGATGAAGAGCTTGCGGAGCTGCTCAGGCTCCTTTGGAGACTGCAGGAAGGGGGTGACAGAGGCAGTGAGGGGGGCTTGACACCCCAAAATGCCCCCCAGCTAGAGACAATCTGCCACCCCCAAACCTCCTACACGGGATCCATTTGCATTCCTCCCAGCTCCAGGGAGATGCCGACACTCCAAAATTCCACCCCCCTGGGACTGCCTTGCACCCCTGCAGCTCTACGGAGACCCCATCACCCCCAGCCCCACCTCACTGGACCCACTGCACTCCATCACATCTGTCCTGAGCCCAAAACCCCCTCTGTGGGGCCTCCTCGCATTCCTAGAGCCCCAGGGGGCTGTCCCATCCCTGCCCCCTCCCCTCAACTACCCCCTGCCCCCCTCCCACCCTAGAAAGACCCCTATACCCCCAGCCCCCACCTATGGAGCTTACCCAGCCCTCCTGAGACCTCCAGTACTAACCTGTGGGACTGCACCAGCCCCAGGGAGACCCTAGGGACCCCAGCCTACATTTATGGGGCTGACCAGGCCCTGTGAGCCCCCAGCCCCAATTTGTGGGGCTGCTATTTCCTTCAAGGGCTTGAGACCCTCAGTGCCACCCTGTGGGCTGCCCAGACCCCATGCCAGCCCTCATCTATGGGGCTGCCCAGGACTCAAGGAGGCCCTAAATCTCCCAGGCCCCAACTGTGGGGCCATGTAGGACCCCTGAGCCCCCATCCCCCATCTGTAGTGTCACTGAGGACCTAAGAAGATCCTGAGCCCCCATTTTTCCCCCCACCCCCTGAGCCCCATCTGTGGTGCCACCTCGGCTCCTGAGGTCCCCAGCCCCTCCAGCCCCCATTTTCGCTCCTCCCAGCCCCCATCTGTGGAGCTGCTTTGTCTCCCAGCTCCACCTGTGGGGCTCTGCAGGATTTAAAAGACCCAGGAGCACCCCGCAGCCCACGTTTTTGCCCCCCCTCCACCCCAGCCGCGTCTGTGGAGCCACTCGGGCTCCCGAGTCCTCCTCAGCTCCACCTCAGGAGGCTCGGGGGTCCTTTGAGTCCTGGACAGCCCCTTAGCCCCATTTTTGTCTCCCCTCCCCCAGCCCCCCATCTGTGGGGCCGACCTGGCGCCGCAAGCCCCCTGAGGCCCACGAGCCCCCATCCACCCATGGGGTCTCGCGGTGGCGGTGTGTGCGCGCACCCCCCACCCCACACCCCCCCGCCGGGGCCGCCCTGCGCATGCGCGAAAGCAACGCGGCCGCCATCGCCCACCCGAGCACAAAGGCGTGCACGTGGCCCGGCGCGCGCGGGGAGGCTTGGCGGGAGGGGAAAGGGGGGGGGGGGAAGCGGGCGCGCCGGGCTGCGCATGCGCCGCGGGGGCCACCCCGGTGTCGCTGGAACCCAGCGCGCCTGCGCAGAGGGCAGCGGGCGGGAGGCCCGCGCAGGCGCAGTGCGCTCGGGCCGGGCGGCGGCGAGCGGGGCGGCGGGGGCGGGAAGGCCGCGGCGGGCGCTGGGGGCCGACGGCGGGGCCCGGCGAGGTGGCGGAGCGGCGCTTACCTCGGACTTGGCCATGGCGGCGGCGCGGGGCTGGGCGGGCTGGGCGGCGGGCGGCTCAGCGCGCGATGCTCCCTCTGCGAGGCGCCGACACAGAAAGGGGCCGAGCGACGCGAGCGCCGCTGCCTCACTCCGCCGCCCCCCGTCGTCCGCCCGCCCCCCGGCTGCTCCCATTGGGCGGCACCGCCCGCGACGCGCCCCCGCGACGCCTCCCATTGGGCGGCGGGCCCCGAGCGGTGCGGCCTCATTGGCAGCGCTTGGCCGCTCCGCCCGCGTTGCCGCCGCCGGTTGGCCAAAATGGGAAAGGTCCCGCCCCCGCGCCTCACGGATTGGGTGAGGCCGCCACGGCTCCGCCCCGTGCAGCTTTTCCCGCTCCGTCCCGGAGACTCCTCGGCGCTCCTCCGATTGGTTCCCTCTCTAGGGGTCCCGCCTTGTGCCTGCCTATTATTGGCTAGCACCGCGGCGCTGCCGTTCCGATTGGCGGGCGTGGCCGTCCCTCAGCGCTGCCCGGCGGCGGGCCAGGCGGCGGGCGGGCGCGGCGCGGCGGGCGGCAGCAGCAGGCCGCGGCGGCGAGTCCCGGCGGCGGCGAGGAAGGGCCGGTCGCCCGCCGGCGCCCGAGGTGGACCCGGTTCGGTGCATGCGCAACGCGGGGGGAAGGGGAGCGGGGAGAAGGGGGGGCGGCGGGGTGCCGGGAGGGAGGCGGGCGGACGGCATGCGCAAAGTGGGGCCATCGGCGCCTGCGCGCTGCGGGCGGTTTTGGCGGGCGGAGCGTGGAGCGGCGGCGGCTCGGAGGGGCGGCTAGACCGCGGCGGACGGGCCCGCGCCAGAGCCGCTCCCCGCCCCAGGTAGCGGCGGCGGTCGGCGGATGAATGGGGGGCACGGTGGGGGCGGGCCCCGCCGGCAGGATGGACAGGCGCACCGGCCAATGGCGGCATCACGCTTGGCCAATGGTGACGGCGGAGGGGCGGGCCAGCGCCGGGAGTGACGGCCGGCCAGGCCAACAGCGGGGGAGGGGGAGGCGGGGCGGGGCGATGGGGAGCGGCGGCGCTCTCGGCCAATTGGCGAGCGGACTTGGCGGCGTCGCCGGCCAATGGGGAGAGGTGGCGCGCTGCTCGCCACGCCCCCGCGGCCCGGGCCCTTACGCAGCGCCGAACACCGGCACCGGGCCGGGTCCGCGCAGTGCTTGGGGGAGGGGGGGCCGTGCCGGCTCTTCCCTTCTTCCAGCCGGCTCTTTTCCGCCTCGAGTCCGAGCTTTTTGCCCTAAACCAGCACTTTTCGCCTCAAAACGGCGCTTTTCTTTTGTTCCTCGTCCCGCACGCGATTTTAGGGATGCGGTGGCCTGGGGCTCCTGCCCCGCCCATTTCACACCCAGAACTGCTCCTCGTACTCCCAAATCCATCCCTTTTACCCCTAAAATCCCCCTTTTACGCCCAAACCCTCGCCGGTGCATGTGACCGGTCTCGGCAGCAGACGTCGGGGGGAGCAGGGAGAGGTCCGGGGCAGGACACAGTGGGGTTCTGGGTCTGCTGGGGCTTTTTAGAGCTGAATTGAAAAAAAAAAAAACAAAACCAAACCACTAATCCCAGGGTTTCAAAAACCCGTATTTTGGCTGCCTGCCCTAAAAGCGGTTTTGGGGAGCTTCTGGCACTGGGGCTTTGTTGTTCCACAGCAAACTCACCCCAAAACGGCAGGGGGAGTGTAGGGTTGCGTGCCCCCCCCGCACCCCCTCGGAACTGGCTGTGGACCCCTGAAATAGGGCTGAGGTTTACATCGCTGTGTTGTACATTGGTGGGAACGGGGGCTTCTCCAACAACATGTCTCCCTGTGCCCAAATCCCCACATTTTGTAGGGGCTTTATTCCAAATTTCAGTTCCCTGTGCCTCAATAGCCAATTTTTAAGGGTTTAAACCCAAATTCATCTCCCAGTGCACAAATCCCCACTGGTTTTAGGGTTTTAATCCAAATTATGTTTCTCTGTGCCTAAATCTCTGCTGGTTTTAGGGCTTTTAACCCAAATTTCATTTCCTTGTGCCTAAATGGCCACTGCTTTTAGGGATTTTAACCCAAATTTCATTTTGCCATGCTTAAATACCCACTTTTTAGGGGTTTTAACCCAAATTTCATTTCACGGTGCCTAAATCCCTGCTAGTTCTAGGGGTGTTAAACCAAATTTAATTTCCCCATGCCTAAATCACCAGTTTTTTGGGATTTTAACCCAAATCTCATTGCCCTGTGACTACATCCCTGCTGCTTTTAGGGGTTGTAGCCGAAATTGCGTTGGGAGGTGCTGGTTCCTTCACCGCCATCTCTTGTTTTTAAGGGTGTTGGGGGACAGCGGGTGGCGGGGTCCCCTTAACACCCCTGTGTGTCCCCCAGGACCTGTGGGCACTGCGCTATGGGCAAGAGGAGCAAGCGGCCAGCCGACAGCTCATCCTCGGGAGATGAGGAAGAGTATGTGGTGGAGAAGGTGCTGGACCGGCGTGTGGTGAAGGGCCAGGCCGAGTACCTGCTCAAGTGGAAGGGCTTCTCCGAGTGAGTATTGCCAGGGACGGGGATGGGGATGATGATGATGATGATGATGATGGTGGTGGTGGTGGTCATCGGGTGACAGGGAACACAACACTTGGGAGCCGGAGAAGAACCTGGATTGCCCAGAGCTGATCTCGGAGTTTATGAGGAAGTATAAGAAGATGAAGGAGGGTGACGGGAACAAGCCACGGGAGAAGGCGGAGGGCGCCAAGAGGAAAGGAGGGCTGCCTGCCAGCGGGGAGGACGTCAAGGCCAAGAAGAAGAGGGAGGTGAGGGAGGGTCCCGCCACAGGGACGGGCACCGAGGGGTGGGGACGGGCACCCAGGGATGGGGACAGGCAACCAGCATCCCTATGATGGGGATGGCCACCCAGGGATGGAGACGGCCACTCAGGGATGGAGACGGGCACCTAACACCCCCATAACGGGAATGGGCACATGGGGATGAGAACAGGACCCCAGCCATGGGGACAGACCCCCAGTGCCACTGCAGTGGGGGTGGGTGCCCAGTGCCACCATGGTTGGGACGGACACCCAGCCATGGGGACAGGCACCCAGTGCCACCAAAAAGGGCCACCACCCCCCACTGGCACCAGCCTGGGTAGGGTGGCCCCAACCCTGTGACCTCCAGCCACTACAGACTGGGGCTGTACCCCCACAAGTGTACCCACACCACCTTATCCCCCCAAAATCCTTTTTTCCCCCCAAATCTGCAGAGCAATGACATTGCCCGGGGCTTCGAGCGGGGGCTGGAGCCCGAGAAGATCATTGGTGCCACCGACTCCTGCGGGGACCTCATGTTTCTGATGAAGTGGTGAGGCCACCCAGCCTGTCCCCGTGGAGGGGGGGTGTGTGTGTCACACCTTCTGTGTCCCCTCCAGGCCCCCCTGACCCCCCTGTTCATGTGCCTTCCCCCCCAGGAAGGACACGGACGAGGCTGACCTGGTGCTGGCGAAGGAGGCGAACCTCAAGTGTCCCCAAATTGTCATCGCTTTCTATGAGGAGCGGCTGACCTGGCACGCCTACCCCGAGGACACGGACAGCAAAGAGCGCGAGACCCCCAGGAGCTAAGGCGCCCCCCCCTACCTGTACATAGCCCCCCCCATCATCTCGTGTGTGTGTCCCCTGTCCCCAGGGATCACCTCACACCCCCCTACAGCCCCCCTGGGGACAGGGTTGGGGGCAGTCATGCCCTAAGGGGTGCGATGCTCACCCCCCACACCCCTCTTCTTTGGGGATGTTGGGGGGGGGAGGGATATGTCCCCCTGCATGCCCCCCCCCCCCCCCCCCCGCACCCAACAAGGGTGTGGAGTGGCTTTGGGGGGCTCAGCCCGAGTTTTTTGCTGTTTTTTCTAAGGTGGGTGTTTTTAGTTGGGGCGCCCGCAGGTGTCCCCGTCCCGTCCTGTGGTCCCCCTGCGTGTCCCTGGACCGCGCTCCCCCCTCCCGGGTGCTCCTGGACTGCCCTGTGGCCCCCCTGGGGTGTCCCCGACCCATTCTGCGGCCCCCCCCCGGGGTGTCCCCAGCTTGTCCTGCAGCTCCCCTGTGTCTGCTTCCAATAAACGGTCACTTTTCAGGAGCTTCCGCTTTGTCTGGGGTTGGGGGGGATAATGGGGGCCACAAGTAGCCCCAGCATGGCCCATTCACAGCCTATCTCCTCCCCAGCGCGCACCCAGTACGGCCCAGTTCACCCCAACCCGAGACGCAGACACCGCTCTATTTCACGAGAGACCCTGCTCTGCCGCCCCCCCGCGCCCGGACGCCTGCGTACCCGCGGCCGCGTCTCTGGCGCCACCTGGTGGGCGCGTCGCGGCGCTGCAGCCCGGGGAGGGGGGTCACCGGGAGGGAGGGCACACACACCAGGGGGAGAGGTGCACCGGGAGGGAGAGCACACACACCGGGAGGCGGGGGGCACCGGGAGAGGGGGCACACACACCGAGAGGGGGGGCACACCCCATGGGCGGGTGACCGGGGGGAGCCGTGAGGTGGGTGGAGGGACACGGGGGTGCCCCGCGAGAGGAGCTGGGGGGCCGCAGCCCAGCCCCCCGCCCGCGGACTCCGCCCCGCCGCGGTGCCGCCCGCCGCCGCCAGGGTTCGCCCTTGTGCCGCCGGAGCCCGCGTGTCACCGCCCACCGGAAGGGGCGGGGCCCGCGGGCGGGGCTCGGTGTGCCCACGGGCCCCGCCTTGGTGTTCGGGGATCACGACTCACCCGTGTACCGCCCCCTCTCCCCGCGTGCTCGCGCCCCGGGGCCACCCACGGCGAATGGGGGGCGGGGCGGGACGGGGGGGACACCACCACCCCCCGCGAAGTACCATGGGAAACTCCGCGCGCCGCCCCGTGATGTCGCGCGGCCCCGCGCAGACAAAGGGCCCGGCCCCGGCCCCCGCGTGGGGCACGTCGGGAAGGGGGCGGAAGGGGCGGGGCCCCCTGGTTTCCAGCTCCCGGCAGGCGCGGGGCGGGTCAGGGGTGAAGGGGTGGGGCGGGCGGCCGCGGGGCCGGCGGGGCTCGGTGCACAGGTGAGCCGTCGGGGGCGTCGTGGCGTCTTGTGGCGCCGTGTGACGTCGTTAGGGGATGTGGGGGCCCGCGGGAGTTGGGAAGCGATGGCGAGGGGGTGCTGGGCCGGGCCAGAGGGGCCCGCGGGGGAGCAGGGCCGGGGTGGCTGGGGGGCCTGTGGGGCAGCCAGGGGCGCGGGGGGGTGAGGACGTGGTTGGGGGCAGTTAGGGTGCCCTGGGGGCACAGGGCAGCAGTAGAGGTGCCCGGTGGGGGCAGCTGGGGAACCCTGGGGGTACAGGGCAGCAGTAGGGGGCAGTTAGGAGGCCCTAGGGGGGATCTGGGGGTGCAGGGCTGCTTTGGGGGGCAGTTGCGGGCCTTGGGGGTGCAGGGCTTGAGTAGGGGGGCCTAGTGGGGTAGTTGGGTGGCTCTGGGGGCACAGGGGGGCTCTGGGGGCACAGGGCTGTTCTGGGGGGCAGTTGAGGGCCTGGGGGGCACAGGGCTGGGGCAAGAGGGCAGTTGGGGGGCCCTGAGAGGGCAGTTGGGGGGTGCAGGGCTGCACTTCGGGGTAGCAGGAGGCCCTGGGGGTGCAGGCAACGGAGCAGAGTGGTGCTGGGGCTCTTCCTTCCCCGTTGCAGAGCCCGGGAGGCACAGGCTGCCCCCTCCACCCCAGCCCTGGGGTGGCGCTGGGGGGCCACCCTGTTCTCCCTGGGGCTACCCTGTCACTCGTCTCCCCTCCACAGGCACGAGGTGATGGCAGCATGGAGGAGAGAGAGGCTGAGGCAGCAGGGACGGTGACGGAGCCAGCAGCAGTGGCCAAGGCTGGGGAGGATGAAGGCGGCCTGGCAGGGCGGTTCCTGCGGCTGGAGCGGGAGCAGAGTGTGCTGCTGCAGGCGCTGCCACCCTTTGGGGAGCCTGTCAGCCACGTCTACCACCCCCTCGACTATGCCTGGGAGCCCCACTGCGACTTTGTGCGCCGCTACTGCTGCACCCCCAAGCGCGTCCTGTTCCTTGGCATGAACCCGGGCCCCTTCGGCATGGCCCAGACCGGGGTGTGGCACTGGAGGGACCCTGGTGGGGAGGGAAACCAAAGCACAGGGGTCCCAGTCCTTTCCCATGGGGCCTCAGGTGGGAGAAACTGAGGCACAGGAGTGCCCAGGGTTCCCAGTCCCCATCCCAGTGGGGCATCTGGTAAGGGAAACTAAGCCATGGAGGCAGCAGAGTCAACTGCAGGGCTGTTCTGGGGCGACCATTCCTCAGGGTGTGCCACCCAAAACCGTTCTTCATCTCCCAGGGAGGGGAAACCCTGCCCAGGATGGGTGATTGCAAGCCCCCCCTGAGCTCCCTTCCCATCTTGCAGGTCCCATTCGGAGAAGCCTGGCACGTGCGGGAGTGGCTGCAGGTCGCTGGCGGGGTGAAGAAGCCGCCCTCAGAGCACCCCAAGCGCCCGGTGCTGGGCCTGGCCTGTCAACGGGCGGAGGTGAGCGGCGCCCGCTTTTGGGGGCTGGTGCGGACCCTCTGCCCAGACCCCCATCTTTTTTTCCGTCACTGCTTCGTCCACAACCACTGCCCCCTCCTCTTCCTCGCCTCCAGTGGCCGGAACCTGCCCCCCACTGAGCTGCCCCCAGCCCAGCGTGACCGGTTGATGGTGCTGTGTGACCGGATGCTGGCGCGAGCTGTGGGGCTGCTGGGTGTGGGGCTGGTGGTGGGCATCGGGCGCTACGCTGAGCGGCGGGCACGGCGTGCCCTCGCGGCCTCCGGCCTGGCTGTCCGCGTCGAGGGGTTACCCCATCCCTCGCCCCGAAATCCCCGCGCTAACCGGGGCTGGGAGGAGCTGGCCAAGGCACGACTGGGAGAACTGGGAGTGCTGGAGCTGTTGGAGGAGGGGGTGAGGAGGAGATGAGGGAAGCTTGGAGGGAAAGGATGGATCTGTGCCTCAGTTTTCGCTGCTGGGAACAAGGGAGGGGGTTAGTGGGTCTGTGCCTCAGTTTCCCCAGCTGGGAGCTGTGTTGGGACACTTCAGGGGGGGTGGGGAGGGGGGGGAAGATCTGTGCCTGTTTCCCCCACAAGATCAAGCCCAGGGTCTCATTTTGAGGGAGAGGGTGGGTCTGTGCCTCAGTTTCCCACACTGAGAGCAAAGTGGGGTTCCATCGTGCAGAGATGGGGCAGTGAGCCACTCCCCCGTGCCTCAGTTTCCCCTTGCTGCATGGCAGACCCCACCCCAGGGCTATTTCTGCCAGGGGGCCCAGCCAGCAGCCTCCAGTTCTCCCAGTTAGCCAGTTGAACACTAAATGGGCTCTGGGGGCAGGGTTAGTTGCCACATCCCATGGTGGTTGCTGCTGTGATCACTCCCTGTGCCTCGGCTTCCCCGTTGAGGTGCCTGTGAGCCCTGGGCTTGGTCCCCACTGGATTTTGGGGCTCCTTGCCCTTTTATTTCCCTTAAAATCGCCCGTTTTGGGGGTTTTTTTAAGCTATTTAACCCAAGGGGTCAGTGGCCCTGCTCGCTTTTGGCAGGGGAAACTGAGGCACGGGCACATACCCTGGCAGCTGGTGATGGGGCACGGCGGGGTCCCCCGGGCGATCTGTGGCTGTCCCCGTGCCTCAGTTTCCCCTGCTGGCAATAAACACTACATCCTGCAGGGCTGTGGCCTCTGTGTCCTTTAGGCGCCGTCCCCTGGGGCTGGGAGGTCCCCTGGGTGGGCCTTGATGCTGGCCCCAAGGCACCCATGGATTTGGGGGTGCAGGTGGGGGGATTTAACTGGAGTTTAAGGGTTGAGGGGGGTGCACCCTGGTTTGGGGGTGCAAGGTTGGGGCAATAACCTCAAAGACTGATTTAACCCTCATGGGGCGTTTTGGGGGTGGGGTGGGGTGTCTGGTCTTACCCAAAGCCCCCCATAGTTCCGATGTCCCCCCCAGGGCCAGCAGCGGAGCCAGGTGCCTGGGGAGAGCTTGGCAGGGAGAGGGCTGCATCCAGAGGTCTGCAGGGAGACACCCCCAGCCCATCCCACACACCCCAGTGCCCCCCCCCCCCCCCCAGCCCAGGCCCCCTCTTCCCTCCAAGGGTCTGGGGAGGCTCTGGCATACCCAAGGGACATCCCTGTCCCCCAGCTTTCAGCGGGAATGGGGGGGCTGAATTTCTGGTCCCCCTCTTCCCGCCCCCCACCCCAGCAAGAGGCCTGTACTCAGCTCAGCCTGCCTAATGACAATGCATAATTTATGTGGCTGTTAATGAATCAGCATCTTTACGGTAAGAGGCTGTCCAGGGACCCAGCACCTTGATGGGGACACGATGACACAGGGGCTTTGGGGGGGGATAGAGGGGGACTGGGGGACCCCCTCCTATGGTCCCCCATACGGGTTAGGTCTGAACCCCCACAACCAGCACCTGCTGCCCTAATGAGTTGCCCAGCCCCCCCAACCCCACAGCATGGCAGCTCCTGCCCCAGCGCAGCCTGTGCCCGCCCCTGCCTCCCCTGCCCCCTGCCCAGGATGGGCCTCATTCCCCCCTATTCCCTTCCACCATTTCCCTCCATTTTACCCCCCTATTTCCCCGCTATTTCCCCCTCATTTCCCTCCATTTCTCCTCCCAGATCCACAGGAACACCCATCCCAGGGACACCCCCATCCCTGATTTAAGCCCCCAGTGACAGTTTGACATCCCCCTGCCGCCCCAGCAGCTTTTCCCTGCGACCTGAGCCATGCAGCCAGAGCCGGCATTCCCGGGGCTGGGAGCAGCTGCTACATTAAATCACGCTGCCACTTAAGAACTAAAAGTTCCTAATAAATAATTTTTTACAGGGAATGCAGTCCCGCCATTCCGGAGGGCTGGGTGCTGCCGTATTTCAAGGCAATTGTCACATTCGGTTTCTGCGCTCCGATGCCAAGTGAGCGCTCGGGTATCAGAGCTGTTTGGGAGTTGGGAATGGGGGGCTTTCCAGGCGGAGGGGAGCGGGGAAGGGCCTCTTGACTGGCACCCAGCATCCCGGTCCAGCCCAGGAGCCGCTCCATGGGCATGTGGGGAGGTCGGGTGTCAGCCCCGGAGATGGCGGGATGAGGAGAAGGATGGAGGGATAAAGGGATGGGAGAGAGGAGGAGGCAGGGAAAGAGGGATGGGGATGCAGGCAAGGAGGGATGAGGTAGGGATGGAGAGATGGGATGCAGGAATGGGGGGATGAGGGAAGGAAGGATGGGATGGAGGGATGGGATGGAGCAGGGAAGGAGAGAGGGAGCGATAAAAGTGGGAAGGAGGGATGGGATGGTATGAGGAAGGGATGGAGAAATGAGGGGGAGAGGGATGAGGCAGGCATGGAGGGATGTGATGCAAGAGTGGAGGGATAAGGGAGAGGAGGGATGGGAATGGAGAGAGGGATGGGATGGAGGAATAAGGGATGGGATGGAGGGATGCAGGGAAGGAGAGATGGGAATGGAGAGAGGGATGGGATTGCAAAGAGGGTGTTTGCAGCTCCTGCTGGGTTCTCCCCTGGTACAAAGCACGGGTGTAGCAGAGGGGCAAGTTTTGGCACTTACGGATACCCGGAGCTGCAAAGCAACACCGGCAGGTGGGCACAGGGATGCAGGGACGGGTGGGCAGAGGGACACACAGGCAGATGGACGGATGTGTGGGTGGATTGTACCACGTGGCGGGGGCAGCTGTGGTGGAGATGGGAATGGGGATGGGGACAGTGGTGGGGTCGGGGACTGGGACAGGGTGTCTCAGTGGCGGCCGCCCCAGAGCAGGGGCCAGGGTCCTGCGTCAATCCATCTGCGTGTGGTAGCAGCAGCCTGTGTTCCCGCAAGAGATGAGCTTCACCTTTCTCGGATTGGGAAGGGGCACATCCTGGTCTTTCCATCTCGGATTTGGGGAGAAAAGGGGCTAAAGGAGTTTTTAATTTTAATTATGGAGGTTGGAGTTCACTGGCGACAAGAGGGGCTGGCTCAGCGCATCTGGGGCCGCTCCAGAGCGGGTTCATCCTCCTTGGCCATCAGCTGGGACCCGTAAGGTAGGATGGAAGGACAGACAGACAAATCCACCTCCGTGAGACAGGCAGGGAGATAAAATGTGCTCCGTGGGGCACAGGGATAATCCCAGAGGTGGAGAGATGGAAAGGCAAACACCGAGCGAGACTGGGAAGCAGTCGGCCAGATGGAGGGATGGACAGATGGACATATGGCTGGAAGGACGGTGCGGGTCCCACCGTGGGCTCTGCCAGCACAGCATGCTTACCTGGGTAAAAAAAAAAAAACTTTTTTTAATACCTACTGGACATTCCCAGTGGGAAACAGCCAGTTAATTCCCTTTTTCCCCCTCATTCCTGGGATCCCTTTGGACAGAGGGGCATGGATTTGGCAGTGCCAGAGGCAGCACATGGCAGGTTGTGGGTTTTATTTAATTACTTTAAATAAAAGACAAAAAAAAAGAAGAGAGGAATTAAGGGAAGTGAAAGGCTTCGGATCCATCACTGGGAATAAACAAGCATCTCCAACTCAGCCTTCCTCCTCCTCTTCCTCCTTTCCCTCAGCAGTTGCAGCGACCACTGGAAGAGCTCCATCCTTTGGAGGCAGCTCTTCTCTCCATTGATGTTTATAGGGAGGTGGGGGCCCGGAGGCTAGGCGAGGGGGCTTGTCTATGGGGCCTGAGGTGGTGGCTCCCCTCAGCTCAGAGGGGTGGCTCTGTTCCCCCTTGTGCAGTGCAACCTTGGCATCAGGGCGATGCCTTGGCATCCTGAATCCCGGCAGGATGTGGCTGCTCTGGTGCTAGCCCAGGGCTGGTAGCTCAGGTACGGGCACTGGGGGGGCTGGGGTGCAGCGGAGACACAGCAGTGCTCTGCGCGTCCCACGGCCACCCTGAGGACCACCCCTTCTACCCTGCCAGTGCCATGCGCCCCCCCAGGGACACCCTGGTGTGTGCGGTGATTCCCGGTGAGCCCCCCCCAATGACCCTGGTAATGCCCCCAGCTCCTGCCTCAGTTTCCCCCTGCAGAAGAGGGGCTGCACAGTGCAGCACCGGCGTTTGGGGGGGGGGGGGGGGGGGGGGCAAAGAGGAATGGCAAAGCTAATTGAAAACGAAGGGGAAATTTTTAATCAGGGCGAATGTAATTACTGCAGCTGGAGTTGGGCCAGGGGCAGCGGGTTAATGGCCCCACGGCTTCAATTCCATCTTCCCCTTGGCTCGGCCTTGCCCTCCTCCTGTGCTGCCACCCGCTCCTGGATTGGGATCGCTGGTGGATCCCGGGAATGAAGCCTCCTTCCCCCCCTCTTCCCTTTTCCTTTCCTCCATCATCCCCTGTCCCGCCAGCCCCTCGCCTGCGCCCCTGCCTGCCCTCCCTCCCTCCTTCCTCCCCATCATCCCTCCCGCCTACCTCCCTCCCTTATCTCTCCATCCCTCCATCCCTCCTTCATCCCTCCGTCCTTGCTTCCTTCCGTCCTTCCCCTCTTCCTTCCTTCCTTCCGGCGCCAGGGCACTGGGAGGCACTGGGAGGAGCACTGGGCTGCCGGCGGCCGCCGCAGCCGGTTGTGCGGAGCCGCGGGCCCGGGCGAACTCTGCGGGGAGAAGCCGCTAGAGAGAGGCAGAGAGCTGCGGGCGCGGCCCCGGCCCGCACGGCGATCCGCACAGCGATCCGCACCCGCACCAAGGGGGTCCCCGGAGGTGGGGCTTTGCTGCGGAGTCGGGATGTGCGGAGCTGGGATGTGCGGGACTGGGATGTGCGGAGCCGTGCGGAGCCGGGGTGTGCGGGACTGGGATGTGCGGAGCCTGTGCGGAGCCGGGATGTGCGGGATTGGGATGTGCGGGGCCGGGCTGTCACAGCCCGGGGTCCATGCCCAGCAGAGGGCTGGGGACCCGCAGGATCAGGCCACGATCCCCACCCGCAGGTAGAATCCCCTTCCTGCCCTTCCCTACCACTCGGAAACCCCTCCCCAAATTTTGGCAAGAGGCGTATTTATTCTTCCCTATATTTTATGTATCTGTTAATTAGATAATTAATCTTTATTGGCTTCTTTTATTTTTTATTGCTCCCCCCCCCCTCCCCCTGCCTTCCCTGTGCTGTATTCACGCCTCTCCCGGTGGCTGCATCCCAGCTGCCAGGCAATATTTTTCTAATAGAGTGTTTAAAAAGGAAATGTGGATATGAAAAAGGGGAGGGGGGGGATAAAAAAAAAAAAACAAAAAAAACCTCTTGGAAAAATAATTTCACTTCTGTTACCGGCTAAAATAAAGCTGGAACTGGGTAATAAAAAAAAGAAAATAGCACAATACAAGAGACAATAAAAATGTCATCTTTTCCAATAAAAAACATCTCTTTTTTTTTTCCCCTGGCTGACTGCTTTGCATGAGATGGGGTTTGGTACCCTGCTCGTGACACGGGGGAGAAGGAGCAAGTGAGCGACTGTTGGGGAGCAGGAGCAAGGCAGAAGGGGGGAAGGAGGAAGGAAAGGGGGGAAAAGCCCTTTTAGAGGGAAACCCAGCCCTTTTGCGGGGGGGAAAGCCCTTTTGGAGGGGTTAAAGCCCTTTTAGAGAGGAAAAAGCCCTTTCAGAAGGGAAAATAGCTGTTTTAAAGGAGGAAAAGGCATTTTAAAGAGGAGAAAGACCCTACAGAGTGAAAAAAAGAACTCTTGGAGGGGAAAAAAGCCATTTTAGAAGAGAGAAAAACCTTTTTAAGAGGAAAATGCCCTTTAGGAGCGGGGGAAAAAGCCATTTTAGAGCAAACTCAGCCCTTTTAGAGGGAAAAAACCCTTTTAGGCGAAAAACCCTCCCAGTTTGGGGCTGGTGAGGTCACAGCTGGTCCCAGGGGAGCAGCTGGTGCCACTTCTCCCACGGGTCTGGATATGGCCGGGGTGTTTGGGGGGTGAATCCCACCCCATCCCATCCCCAGCATGGGGGGAAAGGGGCTGGGGGACAGGCAGTGTCACCCCAAAAGGCTGATTCTCCCCTGGAGGGGTGATGCTCTGGTGGGGCTGGGCAAGATGAGGCCCCTTTGGGCGGTGGGTGTCTCTGGGAAGGGGGAGGGTGGACATGGGAGCTGAGAGGGGTCCTCCATGTGAAGGGGATGTGGCACCTGTTGGTGGGAGTTTGGGACCGGAGGAGGGAATGTGGGGCTGGGGAAAGGAATTTTGGGGTTAGAGAAGGGAATCTGGGGTTTGGGAAGGGATTTTGGCACAGGAGAAGGGAACGTGGGGCCGGAGGTGGATGCTCTGGTTGCCCGTGCAATGGCCACAGTCGCTGTGGGACAGGGATAGGGTTTGGTGGCCCAATGCTGGCGTGCCCCAGCTGTGCACCCCCATCACTGGGGCCTGACCACAGGGGCCTTTGGGGAAAAACAAAACCCCCAAACCTGAGCTCACTAGGATCAGGGATTCACACCCACCACCCAAAATAGCCCAGAAAAAAGACATTATTCTGCCTGTCTGCAGCCAAGAACACCCTAAAACCCCACTTTTCTCCCCAAATCCCCCTTGCAGGGATGCAGAAGTGACATGGGAGCAAATCCTGTATCCATCACCCCTGGATTTACACCCCACCAATGGAGTCACTGTTCAATCGTCCTTTAAGGCCATTGGGAGAGGCATGGATCCTGCCACCAGGGTTTCCACCAGGATTTATATTTTTTTGGGGGGACGGGGGCTGTCAGCACCTGTTTTTCTGTTTAAAGGAGAAATAATCAGGTGCAGGTGTTTGCATTTCTGCCTGGGCCAGAGGAAAAAAGGCGGCGGTGATTTATAGGAGTGATCATGCCCGTAAATCTCCCCGTGGCTGGAAAGGAGACCCAGGGAGGGAGTTTTGGTGTGAAATTCCCCCTTTTTTGCCCCATTTCTGTGTCATCTTTTATTTTTTCCGAAAAGAAGTCAGGCTGGGACACCCCCACTGCTGGGCTTGGCCACACGCGGCTCTGTAAATGGGGTCGGATTCAGCTCCAATCTGCACCCCCATCATGACCCCCCCAGAGCAGGATCTGACCCTGGGTCACTGGGCGCACTGGGAGAACTGGGAGTGATGGGCAGCTGGGTGGTACCCACTGGGTTTCCCCCCCCAGCCCAGCACCCGATGTGGGACCCCTGGGGTGAGATGCTGCTTTGGTGCTCCAAGGTTAGAAAGTGCCAAAAAAAGGGAAAACCAACCCCAAAATCAGCTGGGGGAGATCAGGTCCATTTTTATTTGAGGTTTGTGTGTGTCTAGTGGGGGGAGGGTTGCCCCCATTTGGGGTTGGGGAGATGGAGGGGGGCATCACTCTGGTTCCCAGCCCCAGGGCCCAATCCTGACCTCCATACCCTGTCCCACAGGGAGGAGGAGAGGAGGAGGAGGAAAGAAGCAGCTGGCAGGAGACAAAGAGCCAGTGATGGAGAAACAAAGAGGGATAGAGGGAGCGAGGCCCAGACAAAGAGAAACGAAGTGGCGGGAGGAGCCTGGGCACGAAGGCTCCAACCATGCTCATCTTCAGCCTCATCTTCGGCCTCAGCCTCAACTGTCTCCGCACACCGGGCCAAATCCCCCGGGAAGGGGCAGAGCAGCATCAGGAACACCCCTGGCAGCCGCCGACCCCCAGCCCCCTTACCCTGAATGTTAGCTTCCTTTTTCCCCCATCACCATATTTTAAAATATCTGCATAATTTTTACATCTGATTTTTTTAATATCTGAATTTTTATATATGAATATTTTGATATCAAAATAATTTTTATATCTGATTATTTTATAATTTATTTTTACCTGCATTTTTAATATCTGCATTTTTAAATATCTGAACATTTTCAGATCTGAATTTTTTGTGTCTGGGTATTTTATATCTAAATATTTTTATATCTGAATATTTTTTTATCTGAATTTTTTTATCTGAATTTTTTTAATATCTGAGGGTTTTATATCTTAATATTTTTGCATCTTAATTTTTTTATATCTTCATGGTTTTCTCTTCACATTTTTACATCTGAAGATTTTTCTGTCTGAATAGATTTCTATCTTACTATTTTCCTTTTAATGTTTTTATATCTGAATATTTTTATATCTGAATTCTTTTGTATTTGAATATTTTTTCTTTGAAATTTTTAATAACTGATTTTTTTTTTCTAGCTGAGCACTTTTCCCCACCTGAACACTTTTCTATATCTGAATATATTTTTTCCCTATATCTGAATAATTAAGTCATCTGGATTCCTATGATTTCCCAGCCCCAATGATAAATCGTCATTCCAGGACTGAGCCAGTTGGCAGATCTTTACCTCCATGCTCTCATTAATCACCCTGCCACCAGATTCATGCTTTATGCTAATGCCGGCAGACTTATTGACTCGGGGTTAGTCAATGACCGGGTCACGCCTGGCCCCGGGCCAGCCGGGGGTGAAAAGGGCAGGGGGTGAAAGGCACAGGATGGATTTTATATAAAATACCTTGAATTTTATAATAATAATTTTAGATTTTTTTTAATTACCAACCCGCAGGAGGGGATGGGTGGCATCACGTCGGTGTGGGTACCAAACCGCTACTGCATGGTCTGGTACCCACACTGGTGCGATGCTGTCCAGACAGCATTGAGCGCCAGCTCCTGGAGTCATAGGATTTTCTGTTTCTCACCTCATTTCCAGCCCTAGGAAGAAAGCCCCAAAATGGCCTCAAAATTTGCACTCAGATGTTTAACTCCTGTAAAGAGTATTATTTATTCTTTTAGTAATAAATTATTGTTATTATTAATTTATTCTCATTATTATTATTCCTATTCCTATATTTCTAACATTATCATATCCAACCCTAACCCATCTCCTCCTGCATCCCCCAGCATCAAGTGCCAGCTCCTGGGGTCAGGGGGTTACCCATTTTTCTTGCCTCATTTCCAGCCCTATAAAGAAAACTCCTCTTTGGGGTTAAAAATGATGGGTTTTCTCCAAATCCTCAGTGATGTAAGGCTTCTAGCACCTACATGTACATAGGGGGCACATCTGCAGGGATGTCCCTATGTGCATCAGTAGGATTGTGGATGGTAAGACTATATAGATCTGTCTATAAGCACCCAATATACTGATCTCTGTGCCTCACAGAGCAGTGGGATGGTATATAGGTCTATACGCAAGGCCCTCACCCAGCTCTGTGTATCACTAGCTATAGAAGTGTATGAATACATATATATAGGCATATAGAGACATATGTGCACCCCATGTATCCAGCTCTACACACATCATTATAGGAATAGGACTGTATATATGCCTATATGTGCCTCATAGACTCTGCCCTACATGTATCATTATAACAGCAGGACCGTATACATCTATGGGGAGAGGGCTGTATGTGCTTCTGTAGGCACTTCATGGATCCTGCTCCATGTGTGTAGGAGCAGTAGGGCCCTATAGGTGTCTATAGAGGACACTGCTGCGTGTCCCTCTATACGTATCTATAGGCACTGACAGGGGTCAGAGGTGCTGCCTGGGCTGGAGGGGGCTCAGTCTGGTCCCGCGGGGGCTCGGCTCGGTCCTTCCCGGGAGACTCAGTCCGGGGAGGCTGGGGCTGCTGTGGTGGGAGTCCCAGGGGTGTCCCGGGAGTGCCCCTGGGAGGCAGGTCCGGGGGGGTCCCACGGAGGGACCTGCTCGTGGGTCGCGGGGGTGGTTCCAGGAGAAGCCTCGGACCGCGGGGGAGGGGGGGTGGCGGGGCGGGGAAAAAAAAGGCAGAAAAAAAGCCAAATCTGCCCTCGGGGAAGGGCTGGGGGCGGGGCCGGGGGCGGTGCGGGCCGGGGCCGCCTCGACGGGACGGGACCGGGGCTGCGGGCGGGCGAGGCGGGCGGCGGGGCTGCGGCGCCGCTGGGACGCCCCCCGGGACGGGACGCCGGGACAAGAACCCCAGCATCCCCGGCACGGGACCCTCCGGAGCTCCCCCGGGACCCCCCGAGCCCTCCCTGGCCCCCGGCTCCGTCGGCCCCGTCGGGGAGCTGCGCCTGGAGCGGCAGGTAAGCGGGGTCCAGCTTTCCCAGCCCCTTTCCATTCCCTTTCTTCCTCTTCCTTGTTCTTCCTTTCTCTTCTTTTCTTTCCCTTTTCCCTTCTTTTTTCTTTCTGCATTCTTCCTTTCTTTCCCTTCTTGTTATTTTTATTTCCCATTTTCCCCCATTCTATTTCCTCTTTTTTTTCCTCACTTTTCTTCTCATTTCTTTTTCTTCACTTCCTTCCCACACAAACACACACACACACCATTTCTTCCCTTGTCTCTCCTTTTCCTTCCCCTTTTTTTCCTGTTTTTTTCCCTTTTTATTCCTCTTTCTCTCTTCCTTCCTTTTATTTTCTGTCCGTCCTCTCTTTTCTTACCTCCATTCCCCTCCTCTTTCCCTCTTCCTCCCCACCTCCCCGGAAAGGGGCAGCAGCAAACTTTGCCCACTCCCCCATTGTCTCTAGAAAACAGCCTGAGAAAGTCGGTATTTTGGGGGTACTTCCTCCATCCCCACCCGAGATGCCAGGGTGGGGTGCAGGGTGGGGGGCTCACAGTTGATGGTATTGGGGGGGGCAGCTTTTCCCATCAACACAATGAGGGTCCTGCAAGGGATGCTTGGGCCAAGCTGGGACACTCCGCAAGTGTCCCAAGCAGGACCCCCTTTTGCCACACCCCTCTGCTAAGAAAAGAGCCTCTGCCCCCATTTTGGGTTGAAAAAGTGCGAATTCAGCTAAAAAATAACAAGGGCTCCACCACACTCTGGTATTCGAATCACGTAGCCCCAAGCCCTGCATTCCTGCTTCCAAGAAATATTAATCTAAATTACTATTAATAAGGGACAGCTACAAGTTAATTGGCATTAAAATAATTCATTTCAATTTGTTAATATTAAATGAGCAGATAGCGCCTTTGCTCCAGACGTACTTGTAATGCCAGGGGGTGTGGGGGTCCTGGCCATGGGACCTCCGAAACACTCGTGGGAATTCCCAATGCCAGAGCAACACTGGGTGCAGGATCCTGCTTCTCCCCTTCTATTTCCCCCCTCCTTTTTCCCCTTTTTTTCCAGCTTTCCCAGGAAAACACCCCCGCTCCACTGAGCATCAAGGCCTCTGCTCCCACCCCATGTGATTCCCCCCTGGATAGAGCCTCACTGTCTGCTCCAGTCCCTAATAAAATATTTACACCCTTGTATCCCATTATTGATTTTATGGAAAACCGCTCCACTGCAGGAATTCATTAGGTTTGAGTTACCCCGCTCCTCGGCTGGGTAAAAAGCCCTCTCGTCTCCCATCTGTTTGCATCCCGCGGAGCTAAACAGAGCAAAAAAACAGCAATTTGATTAATATTTACAGGGCTCTGGTGCCTGCATCCGCGTGGCAGCTCACTCTGGGAGTGGATGGGACTGAGCCAGTGGGGAAAAAGAGAGGGAAAATTGGGAAAAGGGTCCTTTTTTTTCTTTTTCATGGGAATTAATATTTTTAATGGGGTGGGGGGGTGGGGGATAGTGGTTTCACCTGAGCCTCAGCATCCCCTTTCCGATGAAAAAAGGAGGGAAGATGTGGTGCTGATCCCACAATCTTTTGGGGGGCTCAGGGACTGGGGGGAGCAGGATGTCGTGTTTCTTTCAGCTCATTTTCATCCAGATCAGCTCCTGTATCAGCTGGGTGGGGAGGGGGCGATGAGTCCACAGGCCAGGCCGTGAAGGGAAAAGGACCCCAAAAAGCCCAAAATAGTCAGTTTCCCCAAGAGGTGACGCTGCCAGTCACCCAGTTCAGCCCAGTGCACAGCCTCCAGCGGGAACAAGGCACTGGCCTCGGTGAGGGGAGCAAGGTGAGTGCTGCATGCAGGGACAAGTGGGTGCCAGGGGGGCTCTGTGGGTGACAGCAGCTGCTCCCACCTCTGGGGACATCCAAGGGTGATGGGGTAGAGGGCTGCCAAGCTTCCCACTGCACTCCCAAAATGCAACTGCATCTCCAAAGTGCACTTACACCCCTCAGACTGCAGCTGCATCCCCCAAATTACAACCCCCCAAAGTGCAGTCACATCCCCCAGATTGCAAATGCATCCTCCAAATTGCATCCCCCACATTCCAAATGCATCCCCAGATTGCAAATGCATCCCCAAACTGCAGTTGCATCCCCTAAATTGCAGTTTTATCCCCACGCCTGCAGTCTGAGGCAGCTCTAACCCCCAGCAATGCCCTGCAGTGGGCTCTGCTGATGCATTCATTCCCCTTTGCTCCTGCGAGGTCTGGCTGCGAGGGTGGGAAGGGGATGGGGCTTTGCCTCTCTCTAGGTGGTCCCTCTTTGGCAGGAGCTGGGGGGGGGGAGGGGGGAGTGAGGAGGGGATGGTGGTGGAGGCTGCAGGGGCTGAGATCGGAGGCAGAAAGGGCTGGGCGTGGAGCAAGGGCAGGGGTTTGTCTGCTGGAGGACAGGTCAGAGCATCCCTCTGCCTTGTCGGAGCATCCCAGTACCTTGGATCACCCCACTGCCTCATTGGGGCATCCCTCCACTGCATCCCAGCCGAGGACCTGGGTGGGAGATGCCAGAACTAGGGAGGCGATGGGATGGGGAGCTGCCACACACTCCCTCCACAAAGTAGGGGTTTAGGGAGGACCAGCTCAAATATAACTCAGCAATGGACACCTAAAAACATCTTTTCCAATAAAAAAAAACCAAAATACCCCATTCAAGGCTCCAACACCTCTCTGAACTCCCAGCCTCTGCCCCACAGTGGAGGATGCACCCTCACCAGAGCCAGTTCCCCTCCCTACAAATGGCCCATGGCGTTGCAGGAGGGCACACACCTTCTGCAGAGAGGTCTGGGGTGCCCTCTTCCCCCCAAAATCCCTATGGTCGGGCTCCTGGCATGAGTTACGGCATCGCTTCCCCGATTGCTCCCCTCCTGCCTTTGCATAACTCATGGCGCTTGGCACTGGGCTCTTTAGGAGAAGGATGCTTCGGTCAGCTGCAATAATAAATAGATAAATAAACCCCTGGAAAGTCTCCGGCTGGCCGCTTAAATACATTTTATGGGGTGATTAGAACAAGGGCCGTCTGTTTGAGTGGTTTATTTGTAGCTTCGCTTTGCGCCGGTGAAGGTGTTGGAAGTATTTCGCATCCTTGTTCGGCACTGACAGCTCGACAGGCACTGCAGCCCCCAGCAAATATCACCTTCCCCACGCAAACCTCTTGGGCTTTTTGCTTTCCAGGCCTGGGACCTGCTGGAGAGGAAAGCAAGAGCATCTGGGGGGCTGAGGGTGTAAAATAAATGAAGATACTCCCCAACTCACAAAAAAAATATCTGTTGCAAATAGACATTTTCACCCTTAATTAATTTTAGGATGCAAAAATTGCACCGACTCACCCCAGTGTATTTCCCCCCCTCCCTGAGAGAATGGTTTAGAGGGTGGTTGGGGAAAATACAGCCCCCCCTCCAGAGCCAGCCACCTCCCCAATGTGGTTCCATTACCCCTAAACCATCCTCGACGAATGGGTCCCCTGACAGGAGCATCTTCCCCTCCCACGCCCCCTGAACAGCTTCCAGCCGCCTGTTCCTCCCTCCCAAAAGCCCTTCCAGAGCCGAAGTCACGCCTAATGTTTCGCTTAATTTTTCCCTGCTGCAGCATCAGTCCCTGCTCCTCTCGCTCTTCCCAGTTGCTAATGAGTGTAACGAGTTGCTGGCCTCATTGTAACAACCTTTGCCATATTAGCGGGCTCTGCTCTGCTGGCTTCCCTCGAATCAGAGCATCCTTGCTTTTCCCAGCAAAATTGGGCTTTAGTGAGGTTCCAGCCATGGTTATATTGTGATCACCCACATTTTGGTTTTTCTCCTCTCTGCAGCTGGAGGAAAGGTGAGGATTGACCAGGGACATCACCACCAGCAAAGCCCACCTGGAAGACCACGGCCCTTTGCACCAGGGGCTTTTTGCTCGCTTTGCTTCACTGTCCTTCAGGGCTGAACATTGTATTTGGGCACCAAATAAAAGGCTCTTAAGACCTTGAGGCCTGAGGCGCAGACCCTTGAGAGTGATGAGCAAGTACCTCATGGCAAGGTGGGACACAGTCACTGCCATTGAGTGGCCTTGGGGCACCTCTGGCCTTGACTTTGCTGTTGAGACCCAACTCAATGGTTGGGTTGGGCCACAGGGAGGTGGGACCATGACACTGCCATTGGGTGGCCTTGGAGCTCCTCTCACCTTGACTTTGCTGTTGCGTTGGGCCACCACTCTGCCAGACCCAGCTTGGGTAGCTTTGAAAGGGAAAGTGTCACTAATTTTTCTTCCAACCTTTAATTTTGGTGACAGAAATGATAAAACGGTGCCACTGGAAGGAGAATTTGGGGCTGGAGGCGTTGGGGCGAGCACAGGGCTCTGGGAATAAACTACCCTGGAGCTTAACACTGCACTGCCAAAATTTACCCTTTCTTAAGGATTTTGACCACCTCGCTTAACGCATTTCATTAGCTGCCAACCCTCAGTTAAACCCAGGGTCCTTCCTGACTTCCTACACTTCTTTATTGCGTTTCTTTATTTTTGTTGCTTTACTGGAGGCGTGCGGAAGAGCCACGTGCCGGCAGCGATTCAAACCTGCTCCTGGCAGCGCCCAGGAAAGATGTGGTTAAACCCCTGCCAGAGTTCAGGGGGATGCAAAGAGGCAGTTGCAGGGTGATGGCAGGGAGAAGGAGCCATAAATTCCTGGTATTTACCCAGGGCTACATGGCTGTGACGCATCTTGCACAGAGCGAGATCGCCTTTGTGCTCCCGGGGCCGCACTGCATGGGCTCTGCTCCCTCTGGGGCTCTTAGTCAGCTCTGCCTTTCTCTCCTCACCTTATTTATTTGTTTGGCATCGGAAAGGGCAGCCGGCAGGACTGGGAATTGTCTGAATCCAGTGGCTCCTCACATCCCCTTCTGCCTCCCAACCCCTTCTGTGGGGAGCCAGATCTCACGGCATTGGAGAGGGTTTGGGGTGAGCTTTGGTTGGTTTTGCATCCCTCCCTTCTTACCTCCAAGGTTTAGGAATACACCCAAGTGGAAGAATTCCATGCACACCCTGCCACGGTGCTGGCTAGGGCAGAAGGATTGTGGGTACAGGCTCATGCTGGGCTTAAAAATGAACAAACTCCCCCAAAATAAATAAAAATCAGAAGGGAGAACCAGGTGGCAGTGGCCACTCTGCACCCATGGAGCTGGGTCTTCTGGGAGCTGGTGATGCCTGCAGCCCCTCAGCAAGAAGGGCAAGTCCACGGTGTTCAGACCCACATATGGGCTTTCATGGTCTACTGGAAAAAAACGAGGTGAGGACTTTCCTGTTGGGATGCTCCTCTCCTATCCCATTTATTTCCTTGGAGGAAGTTAAACCCATCAGCATCAGGGTGACGTTTCCCTCCTCTGCTTTCCCATATCCCCCCGTTACATCCTCAAACTGAAGCAGGGCTCAGCAGCACAGATGGCAACTCCTGAAAACACCCATCCCGGCCTTGAAATTTATGAATGCGTTTATTGGGGGTGAAATTTCCAGCCAGGGTTGCTTGTGCTAGATGAAAAATCTCCCTGGGGAAAGAGTCTCAGATTTGGGATGAAGGATACAGCACTTCTGCCCGATCACTGCAAGCAAGAACTGCCAGGATAAGTGTGCGAAGGGCCCTCTGTGCCCCCTCCTCCCCAGTTTCCACTGTCCCTTTTGTTTAATACTATTTTCCAAAGGGAATGCCCAAGCTGAAATATTTCGCATAGGCTTTCCCACATCCAGCATCGCCCTGGATGATCCAGCCTGTCCCACGCCCCCACTCCTAAAGGGATGCTGAGAAAACAGTACCTGCGATGCAGCAGCATCACCGTGGAGATACATTTGGTACCTGCAGGTTCATAGGGTCACTCTGGGGGACTTTGCCCCCAACCAAGGGATTTGCAGAGCATCCCGCATTAAAGGGGGTTCTGACCAGTAATTATCCTTCCAGCTGGGTAGGAAACCTTAAGGAAACTAGTCGAGCATAGTCAGAGCACCGGTGCCGGAGGCAGGAGGCCGTGGATCAGTGTATTTATGGCTGCAGGCAGTCCATTCATCTGCAAAAGCCTTATAAAGAATCCCTTGCAATCACCTACAAGCAGCGTTGCTTGTTAATGGGTATTAGCTCTGACCTCTAGATTTATGTCCCGCTCCCCGCAGGATTGCCGAGCCTTTGCCAGCCAGGGCAGGGAGACACAGAGAGCCAGGGCCAGGCGTCGGCGGCAGCTGGAAATCACTGCCCGGGGCAGACCTGGCTGCCCAGGTCTCCTCCGCAACAGCTCCAGCCTGGCCAGGCTGGGGGGCCTCCCGGCTTTGGGGATGGATGAGATTTACACGTCCCTTAGCGTCATGAATTTTGTCTGGGCAGCAGGAGACAGTGATGGAGAGATGGAGGGAGGCAGGGGCGGAGGAGGGAGGGAGGGAGAAGTCACCATTCACATTCCTCCATGGGGTGCTGGAGGAAGAACATCTCATCAACCCACGAGCAGCATCCTCCAGTGAGGAGCCCCAAGGGGTTCCCACAGGCGGAGAGTTTTAGGGTTTCCTCCAGCTCTTGGGCTGCCCCATCCTCAATCCCACTGTCCCAAAGCACCCCATTCCCACCTGTGAGGACTCACGGGCCCCCCTTCATCACAAGGGGCAGTTCACGGCAGGAGCCTGGCCAGGGGCTTGCGCCAGCACCCATGAGGGCACATGCCAAGGACAGGCATTCGGGAACAGTATTTTGCCAAGCAAGGCAGGAGGGGCGGAGGGTGCTGAATGCAAGTTCTGCTGCACGGACCATTGCTCAGGGCTGGTGTCTGCCCGGCGGAGAGAAAGCAAATTGCAAAGCAGCAGCAGAAAAAAAAATATACTGCAGTCTTCTCATATGTCCATTTACAGAGCAAACTGACTCCCGGCATATTAATATCAGCCAGCCTGGGAAGAGGAGAGGGAACATCTTGATCTTTTCCATTAGATGATACCTTGTCCTCTCTCTCTTTTATGGCTCATGACTGGTTTGCTCCTCTCTGCAATTCCCCGCTTTGTTCAGCTCCATGTGCAGGAAAAGCCACTGAAGCATCTCAAAATATAATTAGAAATCTAAATATGACATCGCTGTTACACTCTGAGACCCAGCACCATAAAACACCCGGGCTGTGATTTGTAAAAGCCATAGCAAGTCGGACGGAGCAGTATATACACCCAAGCATCCCAACAGATGAAGTTCATGATTGCTTAAAGATTACCCATGAGTTTTCAATTACCTCCTATTAATGTATTTACTCTCTGTATCTTTTATCAAGCTAAAAGTTGTTTTATTTTTTGCACGGGGATGGCTTCAGTTTCCTAAATGGCACATATTTCAATATTAAAGCCGCTTACTATCATCGTGGGCATGAGCAATGCCTCCAGGGAGCAGAGCTGGAGCCAGCTGCGCCTCCATCCTCTCCGGGAGTTTAATTAAGTGGGTGTTTGTCTTCACCTGGAGTCAGACATTATGGCTGGTCAGTGCAGATGCCAGCGAGGGGTAGACCTATCCAGAGCCAGGTGGGATTCAGCTCCAGGTGAGCCAGACCCTTCTTCCTGCTTGTCCTCACTGGGAAGATGCTGGCAGGCAGGGATGGGTAGCAGAGCAGGGGAGATGCCTCCTTCCCCCCCCCAGAAGTCAGCTCCCTGCCTCAGTTTCCCTTGGGAAGCGGAACTGAGCCAATGAGACACCTTTTTCAGGAGCGAGTCCCACCTGGGTGAAGTCCACACGTGCCCTGGAGCCTCTCTGCTTTGAGCTGAACTAAGCTGAATTCTTCCCAAAACGGAGGAGCTCACACCCTGACCCCGACATCCTGTGGGGCAGCAGCCACCCTTCAGGGCTTGCTGGCAGGGTGATGGGAGAGGTGCTGGGTGGGAGGGAAAGGTCCTTACAAGTCTCCAGAGACACTTCCACTGCTCTGACAGCCCAGGACGCTCCCCTGTACAATCCTGGGGCCCTTTTACATCATCCCAATGCATGAATCTTGTGTTTTCTCCTGAAACCCATGAATTTCCATTACCTCCTTGTGCATGGTGCAACTCCTGCATGAGAGCTTCCCCCCTGCCCCAGCTAGAGACTCCTATTTTTGAGTTGAAACCCAGCAATTCCAGTAACAGCAGCATGGGCTGGGGACCAGCCCAGGCCCACATCACTTCCCACCCTCTCCCCACTCAGAGGGAAGGTCCCAAGGAAGGATTTTCCGTCCCCTCCTAACCCAAGGCTTGCTGCTGAGTCACTGGCAGCCACACAGACATTTTTTGGACAATTCTCCAAAGAAAGGGGCTGAGGACCACATGTGGCTGGCAGCAACGTGCAGAGCCATTGGGAAATGATGTGTTGAAAGCCCAAAATGGTTCTGGTGCAGGTTTCTGGAGAAAGAGCAAACATCTGGGATGGGGCAAGGAGTGGTTTCTGCTTCCAACCATGGGAGGCTGTTGTCTGTGTCCACTTCCCATTGGGTCTCTTCTTTGGGGTTTTGTTCACAAATCAGTGACTTGGGTTTTTTTCTGGGTTTGCTCCACATCTTCATTTTTTGAAGCTGGCTCAAAATGTCAAGGTCAAGAGCTGCTTGACAGCTGCGGGGAATGGTTGCCCTTGGTAGAACCCAACCATTATGCCTAAGCTGACCTTCAGGAGAAGCTTATTCTGGGGCTCAGCGGGGTGGCTGAGCATTGCCTGGGAGCTGCACGATGCTTGTTTTCAGCCAGCTGGAAAAAAAATCGCCTTTCTTTGGGTGCAGTGAGAGAAAAAAAAAAAAAAAAAGAAAAAAAAAAAAAAAAAGAGTTGTTTCCTCCAGGACATAGCATGCCATCCCATCCCTTTCTTGCCTGGCCAAGTGACTGCTGAGTCTTGCCGTGCTTCTGCCACACTTATCTGTTGGCCAAGTCTTCCTGGAGGTCTCCACATTCATGCCTGTATACCTGTATGTAGATGCTTACATAGGTGCCAGGCTTCTCGTAGAACCTATAGGGACTCAACCAAGCTGTTGACTTTGCTAGTGGTCAGAAGACCCTGGCACTGTTAGAGATGCCCTGGGGCTTCAAACATCTGCAGAAGGCTGGCAGATGTGAGGTGCTGATGGGGAGCAGCTGGGAGAGCCAGGCGGGTGCCAGCAGCATCTTGGATGGTGCTGGGCACCCTGTGTGACACCAGCACGGACCAAGTGTGTCTGGGGACATTGCTGTCCAAGGCAGGCTGGTGTGGAGCTGAACTGCTGAATTCCCTTCCTGTGATGTCCCCATCTGGTCCATGTATTTAACTGAATGAGCCATGGGGTTTTTTTCTAGGTGCTGTTTGAAGCCATTGCCTTCTCTTTTTCCTTTCCTTTCCCTTTCTTTTTCCCTTCTCTTCCTCTCCCTTCCCTGCCCTCCTCTCCCCCTACCTTCTCTCCCTCCAGGCCCTATGACCCCACCTCCCAGCACCCTCTCCTCCGTGCCCCCCGCTGTCCCTCACCCCAGCCCCACAGCTGGGTCCCTGACCGGGCGCTCCTTCCTACATGGGACGCCAGGACCCTCCTCCCACCAGCGCTGGGGCTGCTCCAGGCCGGCAGCCAACTCTCTGATATGGCAGGACCCAACATGACGATGATGGGCTGGGAATGTCGGGTTGGCCCCTTTCCTTTCCCTTGTTTTTCCTTTGCTTGTCTCTCCTGGCTGGGGCTCACAGGCTTGGCTCTCCCCGAGGAGGGGGATGCCGCAGCCGGACACTGTTCCAGCAGGGTCACCGATGGGGAGCAGCCTCCCTTTCAGTCAGATGGGTTGTTCCATTTTATATCCCAAAATTGCCTGGATGGGGTTGAATCATCCCGAAGAGCCCTGGGGCCTGGCCCAGCTCAGAGACCAAGTCAAGGTGCCAAGCCATGGACAAGTCCTTGGACCTCCTGGATGCGTTCAGCATCTTGACATCCCCCAAAGTCCAGCCCAGCCACCAGACGCCCAGCCCCATGATTGTACAGGGGCTGACGCTGGGCAGCACCCCTCGTTCAGGGGGTGCCTCCCTGCCCCCCATGCTGCATGGGGTTTCTTCAAGCTCTCAGCCCAGGAAAACTTCCTGAGAGCTGGGGGTTCCTGCTGCTGGTCCCACGCTTGCTCCAGCCCTGGGGAAAAAGTTCACCAACAGAAATAATTAATTAGCTCCTGTCTGAGGGTCTGGTTGAGGGCTCCAGGGGAAGATCAGCAGCTCCAGGGGCTGGGCTGTCCCCCTGGGGAGGCATACATGGGGTGTAGATGAACCGTCCCTGCAGGCACCAGCTTTCTTCTCAAGGTGCCCAAATCAGCAGGGGGCACCCCTCCGTGTCCCCAAAGCACTCCTGCAGCATCTCCCCCTCAGACACCCACACCCTGGACCTGATCCAGCCAACACTGCACTCAAATCTGAGTAAAAACCTCAATTTTTAATCCCCAGAGAGTCACGATTCTGACCTGCTACCAAAATAGTGGCTTTAAGGGCTTAGCACCACCCAAAGGCTGGATTTTAGGTGTTTGAAGTGCCTAAACTGGGGATAGGACTTCTGAAAAAATGGAGGTGACAACTTGTCCTGGTGTCCATGTGCACACATGTCCCTGTCTCTGGATCAGAGTGATGCTACAAGGGTTTCTCCACCCACCTGTATGGGGCTGGAGCTGGGAAGTTATGGGAAGAGCATCTTCCACAACCCTGTTCTCTCCCAAAGGCCAGCTCTGCCGCTCTCTGCCAAAGTCTTCCCTCCAGCCAAGGAAAATCCATTAATGCCTCCAGGAAAATGATTCCAGTGTCCGTGAAGGATCCATCAGAGTTTCACGCTCCTCAGCTTTTGGCCAGGTTTCATATTCATCAAAAAGATGGAGCAAGAGGAGACAGGGAAAGCATGTCAGAGGGAGCTCCTTGGAGCCAAATTCACTAAGTGCTGCTCAAACAGCCTTGAAGGGTATAAAATATTGTTCATTCAGAGAATTTTGGGAAATGAGGAAGTGGCATCTGCCTCTGAGAACAAACAGCTTTCAGCTGCCTCCTGGCCCCAGGGAGGCAGTGCCCAGAGGATGTCAAAACATCCAAGATCCATTCCTATAGGATCTATTCCTACAGGATCCATTTCTCTAGGATGAATTCCTATAGAATTGTTGCAGTTTGAGTCCAATTCAGTTTTTCTCACATGGGGCACCAATTGTCACAGCACAAACAAAACTAGCAAGATGCAACAAGACTTTACTGGAGGGGGGGGTCAGATTCTACTGTCCAAGCTCTTTTTCTCCAACGGGCCAGGGCCAGGGCCAGACTGCTCCTTGTCTCTGCTAGGCCCAGGTTTTTCCTTCTCCTGCTCCTCCACCCAGCCACCTCTCCCACCCTCCTCAGGGCTATGTAACCACTTAGCAGGAACCAGCTACACCTGCACATCGTCCATGTCAACCAACCCACTGCCTCTGAGGCAAGGCCACAGCTGCACATTATCAATGTCAATCAACCCAATGCCTTCATTTCTCTACATAGAATCTGTTCCTACAGGAACACATTCCCATGGGATCTATTCCTGTGGAATCTATTCCTATAGGACCCATGGCAATAGGATCTGTTCCTATAGGATCCAGGTTGCACTTCCTTGGGAACTATTCTTACGGGACCTCTTCTTATGGGATTTCTTCATATAGGATCCATTTCTATAAGATCCATTCCTATCAGGTGCTTTCCTATAGGATCTATCCTCCCTTCCCATCCTCATCCTCAGGGGTTTTTATTCCTGCCCACCCAGGGGAGGTGACAACGGTTGGGGACAGGTCTGGGAGCTGGTGGGACCCCCAGAAGAGGGGGAAACAGGATTTCACTGTGGTTTTCCCAGGAGACCAGCACAATCCTACCCACAACTTCCCCCGCCATCTGAGGAGCACAGCCAGGTTCGCCGGCAGAAGGCTCCGTAAAGATCCACACATGACTGTTGCTGTTGTTATTACCTTTATTTAAGGGCCATGGACACCACAAGGGAATAACATCATCCCGGTGCCATAATATGCAAAAAACTGCCTCGGTATTTACAGTGCAATTGTGTTGACTCTTCAGCTGGCAGTAACTTCCATGGCCGAACAAGAACCTTTCTTTTTACACTAGCAACAATTATGCTAACAATAACGTTATTAAGCTGCAAGAGAATGACCCCTAAATCAACCCAGAAAGTTTCCCCTTCATGAAAATCAGACCATTCAGTCCCCAGATAAATTGATTGGTTGAAGAAGTCCCCCAAACACTGCAAATTCATCGGATCTCTCTCTTTTTTTTAAGAAGATTATTTATGGTTTATTTTAGACACCAGATCATTTGGCGCTTGTTTCATCAATTTGTCACTGTTTTTATTGTCACCAATTGCCCATAACTGGAGTGCATTTAAAATGTCATTGATCTTGATATTATGGTGTCATAATATGACAGTAATAGTTGTATCTTGTACAGAAAGCCCACTTCCTAAGATTGATGGCTTTCACCGTACCAATTATATTCTGTCCATCTAAGTGATAAAGAGAGCGTTGGAGGCATTCAATAGATAAATTAGATATCTTTTCAATTATTCCCTTTATTTTATAGGGTCACGTGCCTGATTAACAACTTTTTACTTCTGTTATTAGCTGGTGAATTTTCGATGCTCAACTCCCTGCGTTTTAATTTTGCCGATATTATGAAAGATGTTGAGGGCTTTGTACCGGGCTCTGTAATTGTCTCCAATCTTTCTTGCTCTCCCTGGAAGTATGTGAGGGTTACTCTCTGGGGTTTTGTTTGTTTGTTTGTTTGTTTTCTCAGGATTCAAGGGGGAAAAAAATGTTAAACTCCTTTTTCCTGGAATCCGTCCTGATCTGCGAGCTCAGCCCAGTTTTCTGAGGCTTCGCTTTCCATGTTGTCTTAATTAAAGGGAGCTTTGGTATGCAACATGTCCCGTGTCAGGGAGTGGACAAGCCTCATGGGAGCCCCAAGATGAGCGTGGGGAGCTCCAAACCTCCTCCAGAAGCAAATGCTCGTCCAAGGGGCAGTCACTGGCCCCACGTTGCTGCCTCTGCCCCATTCTGGGGGGACATGAAGTGGGTCGGTTCAAGCCCTTGCTGGGATGGAGCTACCCCAGTCCATAACTGGCCCTTTCTGGAGGAGAATGGGGTGGTTTTAGGTGGAATTTGGTCAACTCTTTTTGGCTGGGGAGACTTGGACACTCCTGGGAAGATGTTGCTGCTGCCAGGGAGAAAACACCCTGCTTTTGCCCCATGCCCACCCGAGGATGCACCTACCTGCCTAGGGGATGCTCCCATCACTCTCCCATGGCCACCAAGTGGGACCAGTTGAGATCAAGTCCTGGCTCCTACATGGTCACAGCAAGGTGAGACAGATCCTAGCTGAGTTCAGCTCCCAAGGGCATCAGGCTCAGCATCGGGCTCAGACATCATTCTCCAGTAGAAGGAATCAGGTTCTGAATGTGCCAAGCTCCCTCTGCGGACTTTGGGGTCTGTGAGTAGATGGACCTCATCTTCTGGGCAGCCAGGAGGAATCAGGATGATGTTTGGGCTAATAGCAAAGTGAAGGAAACACCTGACCCCACTTCAGCCTGGCTCAAACACTGCCCTGACCACATTTCTGCTCCCAGCCTAGATCCTGGGCCCTCAGGTTGTCATCCCCAGGGTGGGACAACAAAGTCCATGGTTTATAACACATCAAATCACTAAACCACACTTTTTTCTCTTTGAGCTCTGCACTGGAGATGCTGGACCAGCCCAAGGGCAATCCCATCCACTCCACCTAAGACATCAGCCTGTGCACACACTGGGAAATATTTCACCGGTGGGCAATAGGGGAGTCGACAGCTCCCCCCGAGCCACCGTTCTTCATCCTGATCCAAGAAACACACAAAGAACAATTCAGGTGGAGTTACCGTAAAGAGATTTATTGCATACGGGGAAGCACATGTGATTTGATACCAAAGCATGAATCACAGCGGGACAGCCTAGATGTATTTACATTTCTACCCTATGAACATGAATATTGCAAGGAGAATACAAAGTCACAGAGGTGAAGGCTTTCGGCATGTAGGTTTGGTGGGGCTTTGTGAGTTACAGGGTGGGGAAGCTGTAAATTTGTGGGTGCACAGGGAATAAAAGGGGTGATTGTGAGGCTGGTCTGTATTTATGCTGCAGGAATTCTCCTTTCTTATAGTTAAGAGGAAAATGTTGGGATTTAACAGTTGCTGTGATGGAGAGTCCATCACAGGGGCTGGTTGCACACGTTGATGGAGACCTTTTCTCTGGTCCTACCTCAGTATCCTAAGTCCACGCAAAACCCAGCAGCAGGAGCTGACACTGTTTTGGGCTCTGCCACACTGACCCCATCGTCTCACTGCCCAGCTCTTCTTCAAGATCAGTGTGTTTTTTCTCCATGGTCCATGCTGAATTGGACGCCCAACGGTGGTCTTTGCCACCAGCTTGTCCCCATCAGTCATTCTCCATCTCACCATGCGGGGACCACAGGGGCTGAGTGTCTTGTCAGGGGAATGGTTTGGGGGTCTCCAGCTCA
The DNA here is from genome assembly GCF_023634155.1 of Falco peregrinus. Lineage (NCBI taxonomy): Eukaryota > Metazoa > Chordata > Aves > Falconiformes > Falconidae > Falco > Falco peregrinus. Next base: position 704,451 of record NC_073740.1, read on the forward strand.
AAAAAAGGGGTGTGAGAGAAAGAAAAAGGCTCAGGGTATGCATCATATCACCAGAGCCAAGAGCATCCATCCCAGCCACATTGCATGGGAGGAAGGAGGTTGCACCATTGCCTCTTGGCTGATTTTTGGGTCCGTTCTGCCAAGAAATGGTCCATCACTGCATGGAAACAGTCAGACTATGGCTGTGACCTAGCATGGATGTTTTTGTTCTCCATCAGGATTTCATGGAAAGACTCATCCCCCACTTGTGATGAATGAACTTTTAATGGAGAAAAATAGATTGTCCCATTTAAGTGACATGTTTAAGTGAAGCTGATGACTTAAACAACTTAAAGTCCATTAAACAAAAGGGGAATCTGGATCTTAGTGTCTCATTCATTCTGAGAAGCGCCTGGCCTGGGATAAACATGACATTAAGTAGCCATCTGAGCATTGCTAAAACATACATTTGCCTTTGTAATAAAATGTTTTTAAGATATAGTAATGGTTACCTGGAGAGCGGTTCATGTTAAAATCCCTCTGCTGAGACACTTCAGTAGCTGCCCATCAGCTAATGGAAACAAGACATTCAGATGTGAAGACACCAGGGAAATTCTGGCCTTATTTAGAGAGCTGTGCCAGCTCCATGCCTCTTCCAAACCCCAGACCTTCCTCTTTCCTGGGTGGGTGAGATGGAGTGGTGGTGGGTGGCTGGAAAGCAAAGCCAATTACCCCATAGGAAAGAGTTGATCAGAGATGTTTAGCAGACCTCTGTGTCCAGCAAGGGCTTTGCTTCTCTGTCACTGGCAAGAGAAAGGAGAGAAGATAGACTGGTGATCGCTGGGTTTCCATCAACCACACCTGAAGATGCTTCTTCAAAGTTAACAGAGATGCTGGGTTAGATCAGGTTAACACAATGTTCATAACTCCTCTCAGGTTCAGGACTTTGGGGCTTCATGACAAGCGGTCAGGAGCCTTGTGATAAAGGCACCAGGTCATGCCTAGGCACAGGACAGAAGCCTCAGTTTTCCCTGAAAAGATAAAGTTTCTCCTCCTCTCACCTACAGAAAACCTACCTCTAAAATCGAAGAGGCAAAGACTCTCCTGAGACAGCAGGAAATTCATCTCAGGAATTTAAAGCAAACCTCAGGATTTTAATGTCTGGACTCAGCCGAGCACGGAAACATTTGCTTAACTTTAAGCATGTGCTTAACACCCACGGGAGCTCTGTGCCGCCAGGCAGTTTTCCTCTCCATTTTGTCCGTTGTGGGAGCAGAGCTGGGACACGACATGAGCCAAGGGTCGGACAAACAGGGCTGACGCCACTGCAAGATTTATGGGAGGGGAAGGGACCTGCTTTCTTGCTGTGATTAATAAGGAGAAGACAAGAAACCTCCTCAAAGCCTTGGTGGAGGCATTTCCCCTCCCAGTGTCCAGCCTGACAGAGCCATTTTCAGTCAAATTCCAGGGCAATCTCTACTGTAGACATGTCCTCAGAGGATTGGAGGGTCCCATCCTGCTCATGGTCTCCTGTGCTTGGAGTGATCCAAATCCCCCTCTGACAGCCACATCTCGGTGGTTGCTGGAGACACCCAGACTGGGAATGTCGTCTCCCTCCAGCCTGATTCAAAGTTTGGTGACCCTAGCAAGGTGTCTGGGGGATCGGGCTGTAAATGGAGGTAGAGAAATGTTGTGGCTGGTGAAGAAGCCTGATGAAATCAAGGTCTGACCTCTGGGAGGGGCCTGAGCGATAGTCACTGCCTGCAGACAGAGTGTAGATACCTGGAGACCCATCCTCTGCTTGCCCCTGCCAAGTGATGGTGACCACGGCCAGCTGTCCCATCCACCCCACATGCAACCCCAACCTCTCCAAACATCTCCCCATTATCAGGGTTGGAAAATTCTACCCCAAGGGATTTGCATCCTGTTATGCCTGACAGACTGAAAGTCCCTCAGTATTCCATTTACCATCACCAGGACCTTCTCCCCTCCATGCACAGGGTGTGTGATGATCTCTATTACCATCAGAGACATGTAAACGCTCTGAGAGTAATTTTCTGGGTTGCCCCAACCAGGAGCGTAACTGCATCGCTCATGTCCCTGTCCTCACATATTATTTGGTCTCACATCACACTGCTGAATGTGTCGTGCAGGACCTCTCAGAGTGGCCACAACTCAGGCAGGTGGCAGGCTGGCAGCCCAGCATATGGCTCTGACAGGGGAAGGACGATTCGCTGAGAGCAAGCACAGCAAAGCTCTAACGAAGACAAGATGCTGTAATTTTTACCTTGAGGTTACCTGCCAAGCTGCTTCCCCGGGGGCATATAGATCAACTAAGGGTGTGAATTTAAAGCGGGCCAGCTAAATTATATTAAACCTGTGCATGGACCTTCTCTTTCAAAATGCAGCCAGCCTTAATTCGGTTTAGCTTTGCGAATTAAGCTAAACCGAATTAAACCAACGGTAATTCTGAATAAGTGTCCAGAACGGGGCTTCATGTGCTCTAGCTAATCCACTTTAGTAGTTGATTTGGATTAATGTTGATGGATGTCACCTTACAGATATGTCTCAGTGCTGCTGGGCTCGCCAGCTCTGCCAACACTGCATGGCAAGGATTTGCAGCATACCAGCCCCCTCCCATGCACCTCCCTGATGGCCCTGGTCCAAGATCATGAGCTCTCTCCTCCTTCCCGGGGATGCTGAGACTGGGGTCCAACGACCTTCTTGAAGGACAGGATTAGTCCCACTTTTTCAACTTACCGGCGTTGGGTTTAGCTGGGTCTGCAGTTCCTGTCTGGTCAATGGAAGGAGGCAAGACATTTATTTTGTGCATATTTGAGGAGATTCCTCGTGGGTTTGCAATGAGCACCTGAATTTAGCCCTTCCTTAAGACGTGAGGGTCCTGGTCTCTGCTTTGACCATATAGAGGAGTTTGGGCATGAAGCACCTCATTTAGGCACATCTATTCAATGACTAACATTATGCAGATGAAAAGTGTGTCTACACAACTGATTGATCTCATAAAATCACACACACACCTGATCCAAAATGAAAGCAGGACAGCAAGGACCCAACCTTTGCACTGCCACAGCTCTTTGTGCTCTCAGGAGGCAATGAGAGGAACCTGCAAAACCTCCCACACCACACATCCCACCTCCCACCTGAGGCTGTGGAGGCACCAGACCCTAAACATCTTCATCTCTCTCCAGAAACACCTTGGCAAAGTCCCTCTGTCACAGAGGAAGAGCATATCCTCTTGACTTTGTCTTTTCAGACTCTGCTGATGTGTTAACAGCTAATCCCATGGCTGTCGGCTTCATTTCTCTTGCAGAACAGCCAATTGGCAATGGATCAATGCAGGGGAAAGGTAGCAGGACAGGAGCTAAATAAATTATTTCCCTTTGGGAGACAATTTGGAGACAACAGAGAGCAGAGCAGCTTGCCACCCCACAGATGGGGCTGGTCCAGAGCAACTTTTTGGATGGTGGATGCTCCTAGGATGCATTTGCATCCCATGGCCTTGGCACATGGCTACACAGTGAGCAGATCAGGTGAAAAATTTAAATAAAAATTAGCTCAGCAAATCTCTGTGCCGTCAGGGGGTTTCTGGAGCCTCTTCATCACCATGTCCTTGTCTTCTGCACAGCCTCACGCAGGTTGGGCCAGCTCAGCTTTGCTCCTTGAAGTGAAGGAAAGGCCTAGAGAGGGCTGAAGAGTATCTTCCAGCACTAGTTGTGGTTTCGGCTTATTTAAATAGGAAAATGTTGACCTGGATAGGTTATCTCAGCTCCTTCCACAGTCAATGGAGAAAAGTGGACCACTACTTGCAGGTCATCTCTCCCATCCTACCCGCACCTTTGGAGGATGAATGTGTGGGTGCCCATCTCTCTCCAGGGATAGAAGAAGGAGATCAGACCTGACTTTGGTTTTGATCATGGGGCATGAGATGAAGCCAACCTGAAAGCCCTTTTCCCAGCTTCAAAGGGCATTGGATTGGGTCCTGCAGCAGGATTGTGTCTGCAAGGAAACACTCAGGTAGGCAAATCTGAATTAACTAAGGGTTTGAGTTTAAAGTGCATTAATTTAAAGTGCATTTGAAGAGCATGCAAAATGCATGCAAAGTGCACTTTGGTCCAAATGAAAGTGCTTCTCTGTCAATGGAAGGTAATTTACTACCCGGCCCCTGGCGTTTCAGTCAGGATCCATCTCTCTTTACCGTAGTTGTACACAGGTTCATTAGTGAAGATGGGCTTCTCAGCTCACCCCTCCTGAAGAGCATCTCCCTTGGCATGGGCAATTCTCTACCGTGAACCACAGCTTACGGGATGCAGCAAATCACTTCACGCAGTTACCCCTCTTTCCCAGTTGGGCTTCAGAAGAGGGTGAACAGCACCTTGCAGGGGATTGATTAGCCAAGAGCCAGGGGAGCATCCCACCCTTAGGCTAATTGTCCATGCTTTCCCATGTGGAAATACACCCTGGGAGAGGTCTCAAGTCACTGGTTGACTTCCAGGGTGAGGAAAGCAGGATCCATCCCTTTGGAAGATGAACTTGAATGAGCAAGCAGTCTCCAGAAAGCCAACCCTGCTCTGGACTGCAACTTGGAGCACATCCAAAGGAGACACATCCCCTGTGGATGGACAGGAGGCACAGGGGCAGAGCATCCATTCACAACCCATTTTACAGCGCCACCTCCATCTCTCCCCACGTGGGTGATGAGCTGCTGAGAGACAGGCAGGAGATGGCTGAGCCCCTGCCCTCGACCTGAAGGCTCTGCCAGCACTGCTGCCTTATTTACAGCAACAAAATAAACAACTCACCAGCTCAGAAAAAAAGGCACAGCATCCTCCCCCCCTCCATCCCTCCCTCCCTTCCTCCAGCCTCTCCCCCACAAACGGCCGGCAACAGCTTTGTTTAGAAAAGAAAACTGATGTTTTTATGGATCCCATGAATCTTACCGGGAAGCCAACAACCCCGGACAGGCAGCTCCGAGAAGCTCAGCTGGAGCCATGAAACATTGCCTTGCAAAATAAAGGTCAGCCCAAGCCGCTGAACACCATTAAAGCCAAGGGCTGGATGCCAAAGTCCAGGCTTTTAAGCCCAGAGTTGAGCTTGAAGCAAGTTCTCTCCTAAAAGCTTGGAGTGAGATGAAATCCCCCAGCTCAAGGATGTTTTTGTAGCAAATTGGGGTGAAACAGCCTCTTCCTATCTTTTTGCTAGGGTTTTCATGGGAAATTTGGTCTTTTGAAAGAAAAAGCCAGGAATACGGCAGGAGCATCCCAAATATTCAGGCAAAGCCCAGGCGTTGATGTGCAAAGCCAGCAGGCTTTAAAAAGATGAGCAAAAGCAGGGTGTGCGGGATAAATCAGCAGGGGCAAGATGCTCCCCGCAGTGATGTAACTGAAACTCCCAGATTTCCAGGGTGAGAAAAAGGGTGGAAAATAGTTGAGCTCTCCTAAACCCTAGAATGTTTTATGTGAAGTTCAGCATGAAACTCCATAATCCTCGAGCAGGGCCAGGTCCTTGAAGGACCTACAGGGATGAGCCGGGGTCTTGCAAATGGAATGAGCAAAACTAATTACCCTAATGAGCAGCAAGGCATTTTTTAGGAAGGATTTTCGGCTTTGAGTTCCAGGTTTGAAATCAATCTCTTCCCAGTAGAGGCCAGGCAGATGCACATGCCACCGTTCGCAAGCGATTGCCCATGGCTGAGCCACGGTACCCAGCTGCCCATTCCCAGAGATGGGGAAGCGTGGTGAGGGGTGGCGGGGGATGTGGTGAGGGGTGGCGGGGGATGTGGTGAGGGGTGGCGGGGGATGTGGTGAGGGGTGGCGGGGATGGCCATGGGCGCAGCGACAAGCCTGCCCTGGTGGTGAAGCCCCAGCTTTCCTCTTCCATGACTTGCTGAAGGAAGGCCAGCTCTCTGAGCAGGGAGGGTTGGAGGCTTTGGGGTGTTTTCCTGGAATTACCTGCTTTGTGCCGATCCTCTCCACTGACTCCAGGGGGAGCCTGGACTAGCAGCGATGAGGGGTTTATATCCCAGGCATAAAAGCCACGTGAAGGGAATTCAGCTTCTCCACCAGGACCAGGACCAGGACCAAATTTCCCTGAGGCACACAGTTTCCTGCATCAGCATCCCAAAGCACCTCCCTCCAGCTGCAGCTTAACTCAACATTTATCAGCAGGTTATACCCCATCCCCAACAACATGTAATTACAAATCCCAAGCTCGTTAGCAGGGCACATTCACCTCCTTGGGATGCTGATTATTTCCCCCCAATAACAGCTGGAGTGGATGACGCCCACCCTCCTCTTTCTCCCTGTTTCTTTAGAAGGGCTGTCCCAGTTGGGAACCCAGGCACCAAGGCAGAGGGTGGCAGTGGGTGCCCCCAGGTCCACAAGCACCCACATCCCTGCCTGAAGCCCCCTCCAGTCTATTTATTACTTCCAGTGATTAATAAGCGAGAAAAAGGGGGAGATGGGGACATTGCTCCTGCCTGTTGCTAATTAGTGTGCTGCTCTGAGGATGGGAGGCTGCAGGGAGCTCGTTCGCCCACGACACTTAATGAAAGCAGCACAACCCTTTGCGTTATTTAATTTAATAGGAGAATTAATATCAGGATGGAGGGCGATCGCCTCTGCTCTGCAGGCTGGGGAAGGATGCTCCATCCATCTTGCTTTATTCCAAAGAGCGTCTCAAAGGCGATTTGATTACAGGGTAATAGGTGGGGTTTGGGGGTTGTTGTTTCTTTGGGAATTATTTTTATTTTCTTTTGGATTCAATGGGGTGGAAGCCTCTGTCCCTCCGTTGCCAAACAAATGCAACCTGCACGTAACCCTTCACCCAGCTCCATCCACTGATAAAGTCCCCCAATCTTAATTCAATCTGTAAAGATTAAGCCAGCAATAAGGAGCATCGGAGGGCTGACATCCACCAAGTCTCCCTGGGGCGGGTGACAAATGACTTTGTGACAGTAATCGCCAAATTAGAATCTGCATCGCAAGCCCCCACGCTTGCCAGCGCAGCCGCCACGCCAGGCTCCTCCCCGGCACTGGGTGCAAGGAAAGGTCATGCAGCAGCACTGAGCGCCTGCTCCCAGCGTCTTGCATGCTAATGTACTGCCAGGATTTCTGATAAAAAAAAATTTCAAAATTTTAAAATAGGCTGTTCATTTATTTATCATCCATTGATTGCTCAGTGGCATAGGAGAGAGCACCGGCGCATTGCAAAAAAATTGGGTAAACGTCCATTGCATGGAGGTAGAGCAGGAATGCGGGGGGTTGCAGCTGAGGGGCTCCCAAATTCACAGCCCCAATGCCAGGAGAAGCCAAGTCCCGTGCTTCTCCCTGTGGCATTTCCAATTAAATTAATAAGGCAGGCAAACATTGTACGCTCCCGGCCAGCTGCCCCCCTTTCTCTGCATGCTGGCCTCCACCACAACAACATATATCCCTGTCTACATGGGTCCACCTACAGCTGGAGATGGATTTGTGCAGTTTTCCTGGGTTTTCGACCGTGCCTTGTGGGTCCCGCGTGGGCTGGGGTGTGGGGATGCTCTGGACAGCCTCCAGCAGCTTCAGCCACCCACAGCTCTCCACGGGAGGGTGGGCTTTGCCTGAATGAAGAGGAATTTAGGTGGAATTGGGGTTCATCCTGCCTGACTCATGAGGGATCCCAGCCCTGCTTTGACTCTGCACCCCAACAGATGCTTTTGAGGGCAGCCGGTAGATGAATCAGTGTGCAGAGGGAGGCGAGCCAGAGGGATACTTTCGCATCAACGCACCTGCATCGCCCCCAGCCATGCTAAACACGCGCAAAGCCACATGCCCTTTGCCTTGCACATGGGAACATCTTTCACGTGGCCATTGTCTTGCATGTGCCCTTTGCCTTGCACATGGCTGTGTCTTGCACGTACCCCCCATGCACGTGTGCAAGCACTGGGAGCTCTGCCCCCTCCTCCCTGTGGCCACAGGATTTGCACACCTGAGCATAAGGGTGCAAATCCATCCCAGGAAAGGGCTGGTGGGTGCAAATTCAGGGCCATGGTGGGGCTGGGGGCAATGTGGTGCCCTGCATGTCCCCCTGCCGGGCTTGCTGGGCAGTTACCCACACATCACCATCATGCAGCAGCGAGGACTGAGTGCGAGTCCATTTGACCTTTCCGCCGTATGAGGCACAATCAAGTTAATGCCGAGCTGTGATTTAATTCCTGGGATGGAGCTGTAATTTGCTTACAGCAGCCATTTCCCACCAGCACTGGAGTGGCTGGCTCTGCCAGGGTGCCACCAAGCTGGGGTGCTCCCCACTGGGCAGCTCTTAACCCACCAGCTGGGGTTTTTAAAAGCACAAGATGGTGCAAATCCTCCTGCCCTGTGCCAAAATGCATGTTGCACAGCGCCTGGGCACACTCATGAGGGTGAAAATACGTGCACATGGGAAAACACACCTGTGCACAATGCTGGGGCATGTGCACACCCACATCACACTTCATCCATACTGTGACACAGGCAGGAGGTAGATGCTCATCTCCTAAAGGAGAGAAAAATGCCACGGGAGATTTATGCTTTTTCTCCCCCTTGTAGCAGTGGTCTTTCTTTGCAGCAGGTTCTTCTAAGCAAACCTTGCGGTCCAGGCTGGGATGTCTTCGCTCAGGAGAGCCGGATACTCAAAGCAGCAGCTCTCCCTGTGATGAAATATTAATTAGCTCATTGCAATAGGGAGATTTACTCATTTTAGAGGGGGTAATAAAATATATATACGGGAGTTGTGTTCTCATCCTGCCACTCAGGGAAGGGTCCCCATCCTCCAGCCCCTCTGAGATGCTGGGGAGTGGGATGCAGGCGCGCCAGGGAGGGGATGCCACAGCGACGGCGACGGCGGCATCATTGTGCAAGGCCGGAGCAGGGCAGCGCTGGGCGGCTGCATACAAACCCGGAGATGAAAAGGTTGAGAGGCCTCGGCAAGTGAGGGCTGTCGGGGTGATTAATGGGGGTGAGCGGAGGGTGAGGCCCCTCCTTCCCCAGAGCCACAAGATGGCAAAGTGATTCGAAGAACAAGAGAGCAGTGTTCGCCCAGAAAGCCTCCTGGAAAAAAGAAAATACACTTTATTCCCAGTAGCCTGCAGAGCTGAGGGTTCCTCTCCTCCTTGCCTTGTTGGCTGTTTTTTTTCTTTTTTTTCTGGCTGTGTTTTTGTTTGGGTTTTTTTTTTAACTATTTTAATAAAAATAAATAAGTGTGATGAGGACGTGTAAATGGCAGTGAGAATTGCACCGTACTGCCGGGTCAAAGCCTCCTGGGAGCTGTCATATATTTACATCTCTATTTGCTTAGAAAACAATAACCTACGGGGAGAAAGAGGGGAGGCACTGGCAGGCCTAGTGCAAGGTGGGTTTGGGGGGCCAGCACAGTGGGGACTCCCCTGCTAGAGCAAAACCCTGGGACCCGCTGAAGGTTTTTTTGCAAAGCAGCTAAATCCCACAGGTTTGTCTCCCTGCAGATGCCCCGCACTGATGCTCCCTTTCCTGTGATGCTCCATCCCCGGGGCTGGACAGTAACCCCAAACCCACCCCAAAAGGGATGGAGCAAGGTGAGGAGCCACAGAAGATGTACCACATCTGCCCCTAATTTAATACCCAGAGAGCCAAAGGGGTTGGAGTAGAGGGACGATGCTGGTGGTTACACTTAGCTGTGGGGTTTTTAATGACATAATACTTTGGGAGCAATTTTCCCAGCCGGGTTCCCATGGCCTTCCCAGATGCAGAAGCCAGGCAGATTCTTCCAAACTCCCCCCAGATGCAGGGTATGTGGTTAAATGCCATGGAGTGAGCCAGGCTGGGGGGCTGCTCAGGGGATCCCAAGCCCTGAGCAGTGCTGCTCTGCTGTCCTCCCATCTTTCTTCCCTTCCTTCCTTCCGTCTTTCTTTCCTGCCACATCCCTGCATCCCTCTCACCATCCCACAGTGCCTTCGTGAATGCACAGGGAAGAAAAGTGACAGGAAAATATAATGCCTGCCACGTACCGGACTGAGATGTGGGAGTTACACAGAGTATTTGAGAGCTGGATTGAAGCTCATTTCCACAAAAATCATAATTTTAAGGAAATGAATTGAGGTTAAGAAAGCCATGTAAGGCACTGGAGTGGGACCTGGGTGGATTTCCAGCAATTCCAGGGTGTGGGAAAGGTGAGTGGCAGGGGCTGGTGGAGCTTGCAAAGGGTCCAGCATCAGCAGCATCACAGCACTGCCCGGCTGTGAATGTTTTCCGGTTACTGGCATCCCTGGGACCAGTGGCTTCACTGCGACCTTGGTGACAAATCCTGAAGGCCCCTGAAATGCTGAACTGTGGAAGTGGTTGGGGTGGAGGTTATCTGGGGGTGTCCATTGGGATGTGCTCCTGCCCATCAGATTTGGGGATGAAAAGCCCCCAAACTGATCTCCTGGGAGAGGTTGGAAGAGGAAGGGTGACCTTCAGACTGGCCTCTGCCACCCACAGGGTCCTCAGCGTGGGAGGGAGAAGGAGCAGAGGGGCTGGAGGGCAGAGAGGGGTGTCTCTGCAGAGTACCCACTGCTCTGCCCCAAGGATTTCCCCTCCTGGCCGCTCTTGCCGGGGGGGGGCGGGGGGGGGGGGCTTTCCCCTTTGTGGGTGACCTGGAGACCCCTGTGCTTGTCCCCTTGGTGAGACGACATCCCTCTGAGCCCTGACTGGCACAGCCAGGGGACCCTGCTGCGCAGCCATGCCTCCTTGCCTATTGAAAATACAGCCACATATAGAAACGGGGAGTATAGAATTGCAGACATATGGAAACATGGACATACAGCCCTGCAGACACACTATAGCTCCTCCCTACACGTCACCCTATTAACCCCCCCATAGCTCTGTCCATGTGATGACCTGACTGATGTGCATCTCTGCAGTCAGCCCGTATAGAATGCTACCTCCACGCATAAGGACGGTATATTGCAGAGAGCCCATCAGCACAAAAAAAGGGTGCACATGGCCACATCATGTGTTTGGGGGTGTCTTTGAGCACCCACACAGCATACCCAGATACCTTTCGCTGCCTGCAAGCCCAAGATGTATATCACATCCCCACAGGTACCTATAGAGACACATACACATGGAGGTTGCGATGCCGCACACATAAATCCAGCTGTTGCACTGGGAATGGGGCCACATCCTGCACTGGGTTTGGCTACATTGCTACCTTGGAGCGTAAATTAGGTGTGCATACACACACATACAGATGCACACACATGCATATACATGTGCACACATACAAGCATACACACATACACATGCACACATGTGTGTGCTGGCCCAGAAAGTGATTAGCTGCTACTCAAATTTGCATCTTATTAACATTCCCACAAGGGTTATTTTACAACCAAAAGCAGGAGGATGCTCTCTGCACAGGGTGAAAAAAAATAAACCCTCAAGCTTTGGAGTGCGGGAGGAGGATGAGGCTGGGCTGGGGAGGAGGAAGGGCTCAGGGGGCAGCAGGGAGGTGCTGGAGGGGCAGGTGGGACCCAGCAATGGGAGACGTGGGGCTGGGCGCATTGGCAAGCGAGTCACGTAGCGTAATTTATGGCTGATGCTTCTGCGGGAGTTTAAGACCTCGATGCCTTCCATAAACTATTTTACTTGTTTAAAACCCACAGTGACTGGAAATGAATTTGGGGGGCAGCGGGGGGGTGTTATTTGTATTTCCCTTGGGAATTAGGGCTGGGGGGGGGGGGGGCCTGTCACACCCCTGTAACCACCACTGACCGTCTCCCCCTGATGCCCACCAGCACCAGCAGGGTCAGCGGTGGGGTTTTGGGGTGCTGAGCCCCTCCAGGTCCCGTTTTCCACCTCCAGCTGCTACCTGAGGCTCGACAGCGAGGCGGGGGGGCAGCCCCTGAGTCTCATTCTCAATTAGAAAACCTTTTACTCTCTGGAAAGGCAGTGGTTGAGAGAGCAAGGGAGCGGGAGAGGCATTTCCAATAGTCACACTTGTCAAGTGAGACCATCTTTTAGCCCTCAGGAACAGCAAATCCCCGTGAACTCTGGGTGAACCAAGATTGAAGTCATAAATCAGCCCTACAAAAGCCTGCTGTTGGATGCGGGTGCCGGGCTCCTACCTTTAACGCTTTCACGGGCGAAGGAGGAAAGCAAGAGAAAAAAATGGCAAAAAAAAAAATATTTAAAAAACCAACAGAATTCACATTATCTGCATGTTGCCTGAGGGCGGGGACATGAGGATGAGGAGAGAGGTGGATGCTGGTGCCTTTCCAGGGTGGAATGGAGGTTCTTTGCCCCTGCCAGTGGGTTGGGGCTTTTTTGGGGTGCTAGGATAGGAAGGGGGGGGTCACTGAAGGGAGGGAGCATGAAGATGAGGAGGCTGTGGAGGGGGGAGGAAGGAAAGGAGTGGAAGGGGAGATGGAGGAGAAAAAAGCATTGATTAGTGAAAGGAAATAGCTGGCGTAATGGATCTGGAGGAGAGGGCTCTTTGGCAGAGGGGCCATCGATCCGCTAATGGGAGAAAGAAAATGGGAGTGAGAAAAAAAAATATATAAAATGCCTATTAAGAAATTGCGGGGAGTGTGTGTTGCATACCCATGGGCAGGGCGCGGGCTTCTGCCCTTACCTGCCCCTCAGCCAGCCGGCGGCATCCCAGGCTCCGCTTCTCACCTCACTCACCAGCATCATGAGTGAGATTTTTTTTTTAACCCTCACCTTAATAAAAACTCATTGACCTGGGGCATCCCTCGGGCTTAAAGGGTGGGGGGGGGGAATAGATGAAAAATAAAATACCGCTTCGCCCCAGCCTGGGATGCTTGGGGGAAATTTTCACCCACCCGTGTCCCCTCTCTCCTGGCTAATCTAAGATGACAAACAATATGATGGATATAGTTTATGTTAATTCGCAATGCCCTTTCCTCCAGAATTTAACTGTAAGTTAATGTACACCGGAAACTCCAGCTCTCCCTGCTTCACTAATGGGCTGAGGTATTAGCTGGTTCTAACGATGCATACAAATGTACTTGTCTCTGTGGGCTGCCCCAAGATTTATGACTCTTTTGCCTTCTGTAGCTGTAAACAAGGGAGGAAAGAAAAAAAAAAGGAAAAAAAAAAACCAGTCCATGCACCGCTTACTACCTGAAGGAGCTCTAAAAAAAAAAAAAAAAAAAAAAAAAAAAGAGGAGGGCAGCAGCCGGGCGCAAAACTTGAATTTATTTCCCCCCCCCCCCCGCCCCGTTTTTCAGGCTGAAAATTGCATTTCGCAACCCGGGTGTGGAGCGCGCTGCAGCGAATTTCAAGCTTGGCTTTGCGAGATGGGGGCTCAACCCCAGGGGGCTCCCAGGCCCCCACTCCGCGGCGAAGCGCGCAGCCCGCACCTGGGGGGTCCTTGGGGAGGTGGAACTTGGGGGTCGGGGGGGGGCAATGCGAGGAGTTGGCGGATGTGCGGGTGGGGGGTTAGTGCAGCTCGGTGCAGTGCTGGCATTTTGGGTTTAATAATATTTTTAATGTGTTTTTATAGAGCAACCGGGGAACGACGGCTGGGTCCTCCTCCAGGCAGTCCCGCCACCCCGGAACAGATCACAGCTTAAAAAAAAAAAAAAAGAAAGAAAGAAAGAAACAAAAATCCAAAATTCCGCTAAAAAGAGCGATTTCGGGAAGATCTTCGCTTCTCCCTGCTTTTCCTCCGGACCCGCCGCCGCGTTTGCAGCCGCCGGAGCGGGGCGAAGAGCCCCAGTTTGATGCAAATTTCGCAGATGTGGGAAGAATTCGCTGAGCTGAAATTGTTTTTCCTGAGCGCTGCGGGCGGGTAGGTGAGACCTGCGGGCGGGGGGCGCGGGGACCCTCTGAGGCCCAAAAAGGCATTTTAGGGGGAAAAAAAAACCCAAACTGGAGGAGGGAGGGATGGGAAGAGGATATCAAACCTCGGTTGGGTTTCTACTTGCTTTTATTATCCTGTTTTCGGCCTTTTTTTTTCGGGCATTTTGGAAAGTAGTTTTCAGTAGCGGGACCCGCAGCCATCGCTGCGGACGCAGTATGTTACATTTATCTAACGTATGCAATATATATCAAATATATTACGTATATTCTATATTATATATAGAAAATGTAGAAATTATAGAAAACATATATACACACACAGAGTTTATATATGTATGTATATAAAATCAGAAAGCTGCTCGCACTGCATCGAGAAAAAAAAAAACAACAAAACAAAACTCACCAAAATACTCCAAGGAGACGTGGGAATTCGCAATTTTCCCTGTCTTTAGAACCCGGGGTTTCCAGCAAAGCTCAGGAACCCCCCCGCTCCTTATAACTAATACATATTTTTAAAAAGCCTGAGCCCATCCAGCCTTTCCCTCCTCCCGGCTCGCAGGGTCAGTGCAAAATCCCCTGCAACCCCAGGTGGGTTATTTTGGGGATGAGCAGGACATGCCTCCTCCCCGTTCACATGTTGCCAATTTAATCTGATTGCTCTTCAAACCCACTTTTCTTTTATTATTTAAGGGAGAGAGAGGGGATTTAAAAAATAATAGGAAAAAAAGCAAACTTGGCTGGGGGAAGAAAGGCGAGTCGATGTGATGGGTCGGAGCCACATGGTGCTACTTAAAATGTTCGCTTTGAGATTCATAAAATATTTAAAGCCTCAAGTCAAGCCTTTTCTATTTATTGCAGTGTATAATTCAAAATTATCGTGTATTAATAAGCCAATAATGATAATCTCTATAGGAAAAGCACGCTAGTTGTGCTGGTTTTATGGCTGCCCTTATCCTTCCTAATAACCTTTGGCTCGGCTCTGTAATAACTCACCGCCGAATGAGCAATTGCCTGGAGTGCCTTAAATATCTCCCAGCCTTTTCCACACTCCGGACCCCCCTTCGCACCCCACCGGCCCCGGGACTCACACGTCATCCCTGCCGGGACGCTGGTTCGAGTCCTGGCTCTGCCCGCTCGGCTATAGTGCAGGGAGGGGGAGTAGCCTAAAAGTATTTTTTTCCTCCCCCCCGCTTTAATTTTCATCATCGTTTTTATTTTTGTTGTTACTATTATTATTGTATTATGTTATTTTTTATCCATATTACTGCTGTTATCATTGCTATTGCTAACACTATTATTCTTACTATTTTACTATTACTGTTACTATTACTATTATTGTTACTATTGTTATTTGTCTATTACTTATTAATGCCTATTACTATTCATTATTGTTATTATTATTTATACCCTTATTCTCATTATTATCTCCTCAAAGCACAGTTTTGAAGCTTCTTTCCTTTCTAGAAGCACAATGCCCCAACTTGGGAGCATCTCTGGAGGAAGGGGACACATGAGCTCTCCAGGGAAGAGCTCTCAGCCCAGTACTGCTCATTTTCCATTTTCCTGTTCGTTTTTACATTCCTATTAATGAATCTCAGCATCTCCAGGCCTTGGTGGTGACAGCATTGAGCTGTCCCACTCTGGGGTACGTGTCCCCACTTCAGCATGGCACATCAGCATAACACAGGTGCATGCACCAGGCCCACACAGAGCACGTATGCACACATGCATGCACACACATGTGCACACACTCCCTTATCAGCCTCCACCAACCGACTGTGATGGATTTTCTCCACCAAAGTTACTTTTCATCAAGACCGACAGAGCTCCTTTGCTGTGGCCCCCAAGGGGAGGATGGTGGCTGCTGGCACTCATGGGTTTGGCTACAGACCTTTTTTAAGGGTTGTAGGGGAACACCGGGCACGGCTTCAGCAGCAGAGAGGGGACACAAACCAGCAGCCATGTCATCTGTGACCATGCAGGGGGAAACTGAGTCACGGCTACTCCTCAGAGGGAGCAAGTTGGTAACAGGGTTTTCCAGAAAGCAGTGTGAAATGGGGATTTTGGTCAGAAAAGGTGGATTTACAGTAGAGCTGTCTCTCGGTTGCCTGCAAGCTGGCACACAGCTTCAGGATGCAGCACACACACATGTGTGCACACACATGCTGCCAGTGGGCCCAGACCTGGGTGCACACATGTGGCACAACCTCCCCGGGCTTGTGGTGGGTAAAACACACACCACTGTACCCCCAGGTAGAAAGAGTGCTGGCGCATCCTCCAAACCAGCCATGGAGCACTGTGCATGCCCTGGCACAAAGATGGGGGCTTCATATAGACCCCCACCCCCCAAAAAGCACTGCAGTACATGCCAAGGGGGCCCTGACCCCTCGCACAAAAGCCATGTGTATGAACACATGTAAGACACACACACACATGCACAAAGCATGTGGCCCAAACACAGAGGGTCCCTCCCAAAAAAAAACACCCCTCCAAGGTGCACACCCTGTGTAGAGCCTTGTACACCCCCTGCAGGGTGAACACCCCATGTGGACCCCCCTCAAATGGCATACCCAACACAGACCCCTCCCAAGGTCCATGCACAGTGCAACAACCCCCACAAACACTCCCCCCACAGGCTGCACACCCAATGCAGATCTCCCTACAGTGCAAATGAAATTCAGATCCCCCGCAAAGCACACACCCAGGGCAGATCCCCCCCAGTAAGGTGCAAGCACAATCCAGACCCCACACACACCCCCCCGCAAGGCGCACACGCAGTACAGGACCCCCCAAAGCTCCTTGCATCATGCAACCCCCCCCCAACCACACCCTACAAGTTGCACACACCCAGTGCAGATCCCCCTCACCCCAAGGTGTGCAACCATGCAGACCCCTCCTCAAGGTGCACAACGATGTAGACAGCTCCCCAGGATGCTCCTGTGCTGCAAAACACCCCCAAAATGCCCCCTCCAGCCTCTGCTATATGGGGACACCTCCTAGGGGCAACATCCCTCTCAGAGGCCACTTCTCCTGCACAACCCCCTCCACTTTATCACCCAGGTACCCCTCAACCCCCCACACAAGGGGGGGCCTTGCCAAATCCCCAGAGCCCACAGCACCCTCAAACCATCCTCAGCCCAAGCAGAAAACCCATCTGGAGGTTTGGGGACAGTACCCCCAGTTTACCTGGGATTCCCCCTGTCCCCAAGACTTTTCCCCCCCAGTATTGGCAGCCGAGTGGTGTGGGTGCTTTTGGGCTGTTCCCCGCCCCAGCCTGACCTCCAGGTGCCCTTCGTTAAAATATGCAGGGAGACAAAGCCCTGGGTGGGAGCAGCTCCTCTGCAGGCATGGCTGGGGGGGCACCAGCCCCAGCCAGCCCCTGCAGCCCCCCTGAGGGGTTGGAGAGGATGGAGCTTGCCTGGTGAAGTTTGTGCCATCCACTGCACCCTCCCCAGTGCACCTTCAAGGGGGGCCTGATCCTGACCACTGCCCTCTGCCAGGATGGATGTGACCCCCCCCCAGCAAACAACAGCCCCCCCAGCACCAGGACCTCACTCAGGGGGTTGCACCAGGTGGCGGGAGCAGCTCAGCATCATCCGCTCTGCTCCACTTCTGTGCACATATGTGACAAGCACATGTGCTTGCCCACCAGCCACACACAGGTATACAGGACACACGTATGCATGTGACGGTGTCACGCAGGCACTTATGCAGGCAAGATGCACTCATGCGTTCACACCAGATGTGTGCAGACGTGTCCTATACACTCCTGTGTGCAAACACATACATATGCACATGTGTGCGAAGCTATCACAACCCTGTGTATAAACACGCACATGTGAGTCCAGGTATCACACTCCTGTGTGCAAATACACACATGCACATGCGTGCACAGGTATCACACATGTCCCTGCCAATTCCCCAGCTCTAAGATGCTTTTAGCAAATCAGCACTCCACAGCACCCCGACCCCCACGCAACTGGGGGTGTCTTGGCCACCCTCACCCCTCTTTCTGGACCTCTGACCCCATTGGACCCCCTCACTGCACAAACACCCCCACAATGCACAGAAAGCCAATCATGGAAAATAATTAAAGCAAACGGCATCTTTCATTCCTCCCCACCCCAACATCCCCTCCACGCTGGAGAGGATGATGGAGAAGTGACACAGCCCAAAAAAATAGCTTTAAATTAAAAGAGGCCCTAAATGTGCCATCTAGGGTGGGGAAGGGCGAGCAGGGATGGCACGTTATCATGATATTGCATATGGGAGTGAATCCTTCCAGACAAGAAATTGCCTTTTATGCTTTATTCTTCCCCAAAACGAGGGTGTTTTAGTAAAATGAGGTGTCTCTGATGCATGTTCCCAGATTTTACCAGGGTTGGCCCAAGGAAGGTCTCATATCACCTTTCTTTTGGGAGATAAAAAAAAATATAATCCAGAATTAAGAGCATCCACTCATTAACATCCCTTCCCTGGCTGGGAGATTTGGGCTCACCGTGGCAGTGGAGCGATGCTCCAAGGTGCGGGCAGGGCATGGGAAGGAATTTTTTCTCCCTTGAGTTTCATCCAGGGTTAGGGGTAAAAAAATCCAACCTGCTCCTCTCCTTCAGCAGCAGCACAATATGGTAGGTGAACGTGTTTGGCTAATCAAGATAAATACTGTATGCATGGCAGGAGCGTGGCAGGCCCTGCTAACGAGGAGAGGGAAGGAGCTGGGTGTTTGGATACTCCATATCTGTATTGCCATGGTTACCTGGGCTGGGAGCTGCATCCTTCCCTCCAAACCTCCCCTCCGAGGGGTGCGGGGGCTGTGCCAAGGCCTGGCCAGAACTTCCCCAGGGCTCCCACAACATCCCATAGAAACCAGGGCAAAGCAGACACGGTGGGGAAAAAAGGCAACATTCAGGATTTAGCAATATTTTTTTTCCTTGGGGTATTTCCAAGGATTTTCCAAATGAGAGCAAAAATATCTGTTTTCTTCTTTTTTCTTTTTTTGCGGGGGAGCTATTGCAGGGAACAATGGATTCTGCCCTGGCTAATTGCCTCCAGACTTTCACTGCAAGAATATGCCCACACTGATGCATTACAAAGAAAAGAGGTTATCGAGGTGTCTGCCCCCCACCCCTCCCGAGCACGAAGTGATTTTCCTGCCCCTTGTGGGCACCTTCCCCCGTGGGCTTCCCCCATCCAGCCCCTCCGAGACGCAGTGATGGGGGAGTTTGCTGCCCTGGGAGCTGCTCAGCACCGATCCAAAGGGATTTAGTAAGGACTGAGGGGAAAATTGGGGTTGGAGCGGGGAGAAGGGGAATAAAGCACAAGCCTGGAGGGTGGGTGATGAACGGCAGCACGGGGGGAGGGAAACGGGCTTTAAAACATCTGCTGCCAGGGCTGTAAAGCAGTTGGATTTACAGCTTGGCGCTGCCAGCCACCCGTGTGAAGCCCTTTCAAGGAATCCCCCGCTTTACAATGGGGAAAGACAGGCAGTACACGCGCGTGCTGGAGAGAAGGCCATACACGGCCCCGGCGCCAGCAACGTGGCTGGTGGCTGGGGGGGTCCCACACGGGCACCCCCGGCGTGCACGAAGGCAGCGGGACACGCATGTGCACACCATCACAGGTCACGCACGTGCACGTCACCATCACACCAGTGGCAGGTACCTGTTTGGAGGTGATGGGGGAAGAACTGGAGTGGCACCCACAGCTGGGCACCTGCATCGAGGTGACCCCATATCCAAGATGCAGCCAAGGTGGCACCCATGGCTGGACAGCATCCTAGGGTGACACCCCACAGCTGGACAGCCAAGCAAGTCAGCACCCCACATCTGAGCACCCTCAAACAGCTGCATCCCAAAGCTGAGCACCTTCAAACAGCAGCACCCCACACCTGGACCTCCCCCATGTTAGCACCCACACATCAACAATCCCCCAGATCAACACCCACACTGGGACTCACTCCCACACCAGCACCCCACGTCTGGGCATCACCCCACATCTGGCCACACCAGCACGCCACCACTGCAGCCCTGAACCTCCTCCCACTGCAGCCTCCCCCCCCCCCCGGGGGGCTCTTTCTGCCCCTGACCTTTGCAGAGACCTACCCCCTCTTATCTGCCCAGATTAGGAGAAAGAAAGGAAAACCTTTCCTGCCGCGAAGATGCTCTCCAGCCAGTGAAGGTGTTTAGATTACTTCTCCGGGAAAGCCCAAAACCACTAAAAAAAAGGAGTGTGTGTGTCTTTTAGGGCTCTGCCCGGACTTATCTACCCCACCCCACCCCAAATCAATCTGATCCCTAAATTTGCAGAGGCGATGTGAGAAACCCCCTCCCTTCCTACAGCTCTGCAATTCTCCCTCTACTTATTCCCCTCCTGTACTCCTTTCCCCAGTTAAAACCTCCTCGGATCGTTTTTTTAAGCCAGGGAGGAGCTTTTACTGGGGGGGGGGGGGGGTAAAAAAAAAAAAAAGGCAGAAAAAATGGGTAATAAACTCACAAATTTTCCTAAGGAGGGAAATGTGTTGGGCATTAACTGAATATTTGCCTTTTCCTCCCCTGCAGCTGGGTGCAGGGTCCGAGGGTGGAAGAAGTTTTTTTCCGTGTATACCGGTGGGTATCGCGACATAGATCGTATTTGTAGCTGTACATATTACAGAAATGCATGTCTATTTAGGTCTCTGCGCAATTACATCTCCGCAAATGCTGGTACCCGTTAGCAGTAAATGCCCTGCGTATTATTGCTAATAAATATTTCTAATAATTAAAAATGCCTCTGAAGTGCTGAAGCATTATTTTTTTTTACCCCAATCAGGAAAATATCGGACATCTCCCCCCAACACGGACATTAAACCCAATAGGTAAATATTATTATAATTATCAGGAGCCAACTCGCCCGGCGCAGCCAGGGCAGGGGCCCGTCCCGGCATTGTCTGGGTATTTATTTATTTTTCCCTAGTCCAGATGGGGTTAAATAAAGCTTTTTCAGCCTCAATTTCGCATCTCCCCCAAGACAAGTTTGCAAACAGCAAGGTGGAAAGTAAAGTTAAAAGAGGTGGAGGAGGGAGGAAAGGGCAAAGCCCTGCTCTGGGAGAGGTAATAAACCCATTCCCCAGCTGCAATTAAAATTGTCCCTGAGCTCGGGGAAGGGGAGTGATCCCCTTTCCTCCGAAATTAGCTTTTTTGGGGGGGAAATCGAGGTAAGGGTGTTTTCAAACTTCCCAGGAGCCGGCTGCAGCTGTATTTGATTTACTCCCAGCCGCTGCCCCTTCCCCTTCCCCACCCTGCCCCTCCCCAGCTATAACACAGGCTGGATATAATTTAAAAACATAATTTAAATATTTTAAAATAATTAAAATATAATAAAAATAAAAAGTGATGGATTAAATCACACACATCCAGCTCTAACCCGCTCCCTGCTCCTGCCCTCGGATTTTTGGAGGTCACACCATCAGCCGAACCTGCGGGTCCCCGGAGGTTGCGCCCCTCCCAACCCCAGACACACCCCATACCCCCACACCCCCAAAAAAAGCCCCTTTTGTCCCTCTGTCCAAAGCCGGGGTCATGACCCAGCTAATGCAGAGCCAACCTGGACGCAAACACTTTATGGGCTCTTCTTTAAATATTTAGAGGCACTTCAAGGAACCTGGGATGGGGCTGGGAGGATTTCAGAGTATTTGGGGGGTTTAGTGTTGGGGGTGTGTGTGTGTTTATCTCGCATCCTCCTTTGCAAAAGGACCCTTCTTCAAAAACAAACCTGGGCGTGGGAATAGGCATAAAAAAAGAATAAAATAGGGATAAACAGGAAAAAAATAAGGATAAATAAGAAAAAATAGGAATAAAATATAAATAAACCAGGAATAAATTAGGGATAAACTAGGAATTAAATAAGGAAAGTGCAGTGGGGTATTTAAACGCGGTGGGTGTAGTGGGGTTTTAAGAGACGATGAAGCAGCTTGGAGGTATTTAAAATTAATATTAATAAATAAAAAGTTGTGGTGGTTAATCCTGTGCAGATACACGCGTGTTGGTGTGTACCTGGATGCTGCACAGGGACACGCGTGGATGTCCCTGCTTTCATCCTTCCCCAAGCACCTCCCTTTGCGGCTCTCTGCCTTGTGTGCTCTAATTGTCCCTATAAAAACGGGGGATAATCATAAATTATAATTATAAATGCATCTCACCGAATCTCTCTGCCTGCCCGTACTGGCTCAGCAGTCCCTATAAATAAATCCATATGCGCTGGGTATGTGCATGGCTGGGCATGGTTAAAAGCGCACCCGCGGAAACACACTTTTTTAGTTAAAAGTATTCACTCGGAGAAGGAATAAATGTGTATTTGGAGAATTTGCCTGAACACCTCCGCCTCTCCCTGTAGTTTTATTTCCAGGGACGGGGTGGGGGGGGGGTGGGGGTGGCAGCAGGCGGGTTTAATCTGCTAGTTTATTCATTTAAAAAAAAAAATAATAACAACAACAACAATAAAACCTCCTCGAATTCCCGAATCACAAACCATTTTCAGCTCGTTTAAGTTTCTGATTGCATAATCAGGGAATTAATTGGGAATAAATGGAGAGCGGCTTCTAAGGAGAGGGCAGGAGGGATGGAGCTGGCCGGGGAGGGGGGGTGAAGGTGGAGTCGCAGCAGCATCTTGGCGAGCGGAGAAGGATTTGGGGGGGATGTCCTGGCCGTAAATTATCTCTCGTTTCCCACCTTTCAGTATGCGCCTTTTCGGTGGTAAAAATCGGTATTTTATGGTCGCAGGGGGGATTTGCGACGGACTACGTTTTATTGGAGGCATCGCTCCTTCCCTTTCGGGATATTTTGCTGTTTCTCACCCAAATTGAAGGGCTCTGCCAAGCCAAGGGTGATTTCGCTCCTTTCTGACCATAATTCACCCAGAATAAGGCGGGAAGGGGTCAGCAAGAGCCCCCCCGCCCCGAGATGGGGCTGGCTTGGAGTAGCGGCTGTCAGAAGAGACAGCCAGACCCGAAGCTGGACGGAAGGAATAAATGCCAAAAAAAAAAACAAACCAAAAACCACACAACCAAGAAAACAGATGAAGTTTAGATAAATCCTTTGCCCAAAACCTTCTGACATCCCCGGCGGGAGAAATAACAGTTTATTCCCCAGCAGAATTATTTTTTTCTGGCTGCTCCTGAGCGGGGGGGAGCCCCATCCTCTTCCTCGGAGGAAGGGCAAGGGATCAAAAAGTGTCATCGGGGCAGTAAACTCCTCGGAAAGAAGGCAAAACCAAGAGAAGAATATAAAAAAAACCCAACTTCTCTTTGGGGGATACAGCTGAATACTCCTTCGGAGGCAGAGAACGGTCCCACCTCTCCCCTCTGCTCCATCCCAGCTTACCCATTACATGGCTCGAGAAATTTTGCGATACATATGTTGCATTAGAGAGCGACAAAAAATGTTAATTAAGACATGGAAAGAAAAGTTAATAATTTACAAAGCAGTGTTTAATTCCCTACGCAGAAAAGGATGATTTATTTATTTACCTATTATTTTCCTTACTCCAGAAGCCTGGAGCTTGTCCCAGGCACTATTTTCCAGGCGGGGTGGTGGGGGGAGATGTCCCCAAAACACCACCACATCGCCTTTTTTTTCCCTGGGGCGGAGGAGGGAGGGGGGAAAGACCCCGGTTGCACTGAAGCAAGCACCTAAATAAGCAGGAAAAGGTGATATTTGAAAATTGCTAACAGCATGCCCACGGCGGCTGCTGGCTGTTTGGAAAGGAAATTCGAGTCTTTCACTAAAAAATAAATAAATAAATTCCAAAATGTTTAGCTTGGTACCTTGCCCATCAAAATTAATCACAGCGACAGATTAGGAAGTACATAAAAGTATATCTCTGGATAATGATATAGGAGAGCACAATAAATAAAAGTTGCACGTTGGAGGTGCTGTCAGGTCTGGGGAGAACTAGTAACTCACTCGTTTAACCCTGGGTGCGTGTTTTGGCTTTTAACTCCAATTAACGCCGGAGAGGAACATTTTCAACCTACGACGGGCTGAAGGAAATTGCTGGAAGGACCCGTAATACCGTGTTAACTGCGAGCTAAAACCCGGCTCAACAGGAGAGCCTTGGGGCAACGGGGGGGGGGGGGGGGGGGGGGGGGCGGGGGGCATGTGTTTCCACTGCCTACAAAATAAAATTTTGAAGTTCTTATGGAAGTGAGGCTGCTGAGGACCCTCGTCGCCTGCAGTTATCTCCCTAAAGCATCTCCGGAGCTGTTAGAAAGAGGAAAAAAAAGGAAACTAACAGGCAATACAGGAAGCTAATTTTCTCAACCAGCTGATGTAAATTTAGGAGGGGTTACCATTCCTTGCAAGCTCTGGATACAAAGACTTCCTCACGCTTTTTTTTTTTTTATTGCCAGTTAAGCCCTTCGTAAAACGACTTTGCAGCCCTCTTAAAACCCGAGTCCTTAGCGAAGCTAGTTAAAAAGCGGGGGGTGGGGGAATAACGTAAAATAAAGACCGAGCTGAGAAAGGAACCGGTAAAAACTTATCAGGGAACTTCAAAACAAATTGGACTCGAAGAACATAAAAGGGGAGAAGAAGGGAAAAAAAACCCGCCCTGGCCTCAGATGTTAATTTGAGCCTCCAGAAACACGTTGTTGGTGGGAGTTTTATAGCCCAATAATCAAAGTAAAGCGAATTATCCGAGCACTGAACAATGCAGCAGCCGGGGGGGGGGGGGGGGGGGGGGCGGGGGGGGCGCGGCACCTCCTGCAGTCACATCTATAGGTGCTAGGGCCAGGTCTGGGACATATAGCCCAGGGATGAGCAAGACCTGATGCCTCGTGGGGAGCGTGTCTCCCTTAAAGCATTCCATCCATCCCTGTATCACCCATCCGTCTGGCCCGCAGCTCCTGTCGCTGGAGAAACCCGGGCTTATCTTGCATCGCTGCCCACAACCACATCTCTGCCCCCACCACCCCCTGCGCATCACAGCTCCTCCGCTCCCATTTGCATCCTGACTTTCATCCCCACGCCTCCCAAACTTTCAGGGGCTCCTTTTTGCTCTGCTTTGGATTATTTATTTTAGTTATTTTTATTATTAAAAAAAAAAAAATCCCCTGAAATAAAGGTTACTTACGTGGCTGGGAGCGCTCCTGGACCAGCCGGAAGGGAGAGCATCTCTGGGGGAAAAGAAGGGAGAGAAGTTTGGCCGCCACTTCACCCTTCTCTCCCCTTTTCTCCCGGGTTATTTTGGCAAAGAGACAATGCCATAACACGCATCGCATCTGCCCCAGCCCCCCCCTTACACCCCATTACTATGGTAAAACCTACAAAGCCTCTAAACAGCGATGGTGCCTCTAAATCTATGTCCGCAGACACAGAAGGTACAACGCTGCAGAGGCAGCGGGTCAGGAGGGCTCCGGGGTCAGCTTGCTCGCCTCCAATGGAGCTGCTGGGATAGAAAAGTTGGCCTTTCCATGAACCCGGTTTTGCCGTTTACCCGAACTTCAATAAAGTTTTCTTTCAGCCTCTCTACACGGAGGCGTCAAGAAGGTAAAAAGGGACCGTGGTTCGGGCTGTTTGCAGCAGAAGCAACCATTTTCCCATGCCCCCCCCCCCCCCTTTTTCTCCCCTTTCCCCGTACTTTTCCCCTTTATTTTCTCCCCTACACCCCTTTTTTCTTTATTTTCTCCCCCCTCTATTTCCGTTTCCCCACACTTTCTTTTCCTCCTTCTTCTCCTCCCCTCCCTCTATCCCCTTTCTTCCCCCGGCTACACCATGCATTTATACTCTCCCTCATTAGCCCCAGGTGTGTCACAGCCAAAGCTGACGGAGATGCTGGGTGAGGACACTCCTGTGGGCAGCAGGCAGAAGCCCACCGCTGGCTGATGACCCTGGTACCAAAGGGACCTGCCATCCCTGGATGCCATCCCCAGCACCACCCCCTCCACGGGATACACCCTTAGACGGGGAGTACAGCACCCCCCAGCAACCAAAAACCTCAACCCACAACTCCAAACGCCAGTATCCCTCCCGAAAAAAAAGGAGAAATGGAACCTGGAGCGATGCTCCTTCCTCCCCACCCTCCTCCTCCTCCTGGCCCCAGTGCAGCCTGCAGCAGTTGCAGTTGCTCACCTCTGCTCCCCACCCCCGAGGAGATTTGGGGTGCTGCCCTGCCTCAGCTTTGGGGCACCGGGGTGCTCTGGGGGAGCACCCACCTCCCAGCACGTGGGGCTGCACTTTCCCGGCAGATTTTCTGCTTTTTCTAGCATTAAACCTCCTTTTCTCCCCTCCGTGGTGCCTTTCCCCCACCTACTTTCCCCTTTCTGCTTTGATTTCTTGCCTATATAAGAGGATATTAAAAATATCCAAACCTCCACAGAACGGGCCCAGCTTTGGGTGCTGTTTGCTGATCGCCTTTTTATTTTATTTTAATTTTTTCGAGCTGGGTTTTATCTGGCTTCTCCACCTCAGCTGCGCGGGCTGGGCTCTTCCTTGGGAAGAGTCAAAATCCCAACTGGTTCCCAACACCTTTCCCTGCTCTGTGGAGGAAATTTTTAAAGAGGAGTAATGGTTACATATCCTGTCGATATGTTTTATCCTTCCAGCCTCATCCTTATATTAATATCACTAAGGCAGGATGTGAAAGAAAAAAAAAAAAAAAAAGAAGAAGAAACAGCTGATGAGCTTTACATATAAATTCCCCAGGATAAATGATAACCTTCTCCCTGTCCAGATCCGCATCCCCAGCTATCACAAAGAGGTCTGAGACCATGATTTGTTTAATGGCAGCTTAAATCGATGGGGGGGGGGGGAGGGGAGAAGAGGGAATAAATAAAATAAAACCTAAATAAAAATGCTTGCAAAGCCTCCTGTCCAATAACTCAGGGTCCCAGGGCTTGAGGGGACACAGACACTTCCAGCAGGCCTCCCTCTCCCAGCCCCCTGACACTGGGATTTTTAAGCAGCAAACTTCCCAAAGCCAAGGCCTATTAAAAAAAAAAAAGGGGGGGGGGGCGGGCTCATCCCCAGCCCCCCCTCATGCACCCCCTGCCCTGCCCTGCCAGGGAAGTACAGGCACCCTGCCCGGGAGGGACACACACACTGGTTTTTCCCTAAAATCCCCCCACTGCTGCCAGTTTGCAGGCTGCCTCCAAAGGCCAGGAGCAATGAATTACAGTTATTAGCACTATTACTACCATTATTCTCATTATTGTTATTGTTATTATTATTATTATTTAACAGCCTTTTCATTGCCTGGCAAAATTCAATATGACCTCTTGGCCTGAACGAGTCAACATGAGCGTGCCACAACAGCAAGAGAAAATAATAACAATAATAATAACGATGAAAATAATAACAATAATAAATTAAAAAAAAAAACGAGAAAAAGTTTAAAGCCGAGAGAGAAGTTAAGCCCAGACAATTTTCTGCGGGATGGAAAGAAAATAAAGAGAAATGACTGGAAGCTAACCTCAATCCACAGCACTTGTCTGAAAACCCAGATTTCTCTTTTTTGTTGTTGTTGGGTTTTTAATATTATTATTGTTGTTGTTGGTTGGTTGGTTGGGGCTTTTTTACCCCCTTATTTACAGGTTGGGAGGATCTGAGATTTAAAGTCACTGGCCACGTCGTGATGTCATAAAAATCTGGAGCTGAGAGTTATCTTTAGGTTTGCTTAAACTTAAGCAATGACTGGTGCACATGGGATCCATTGCACATTGTCCCAGCATTTTTATTATCATTATTATTATTATTTTGGGGCGGGCTTGCGGGGAGATGTGGGGATAAAATAAGTCACCAGACATAAAAGTAAAACTAATTCACACTGACTGGTTTATTGAACACTGGGACTTTCACATACACACTAAAACTCTTTATTGCAAGTTTACAATGATCATGTAAAATCAGTCCAAAACCACAAATAAGCACGACAAAAAATCCCTAGCTACTGACTTTTAAAAATCTTTTTCTGCTTTTACTTTTTAAATACGTCACTTTTTCACTCTTACTCCCCTTTTTCTTCCCAATTTCTCAGCAAGGACTCGTCCACCCTTGTGTGCTGTTTCGTAGCTGCTTTTTGTTTGCCCCTTTTTTTCTCTTTCTCTCTAAATGGTGATTTTTTTTTCACTTTTTTCACATTGCTACAAAAGAACTTCACAGCTCCTTGCTCATTGTGCATTTGTAATGCAGAGGGGAAAAAAAATACCTACATTTGCCTTTTTTGTTTGCTTGTTTGCTGTCAATATTATCATCATTTCTTCATTAAATTCACCCAACAGAACATTTACCTCTTCCTCCCGCCACCCTGCCCCCCCCAATCCCCCCGCTTTAAAAAATAAATAAAACCCTGAAATGGCGTAAAAAAACACCCTGCAGGTACAGACACCTGGCCTCATGCTATCTGACATGCATCTAAAGCCCGTGGTCTTGGGGGAGACCCATTGTTTTTTATACGCACAGGAAAATAATAATAATTATTATTATTATTATTATAATAAAAGAAAAACTACGAGGGAAGGGGGGGGAGAACCAAGATATATATATATATATATTAGATTCTATAAATAATCCAGAGTCATTTGTGTGCGGGTCTGGGGGTGTTTATAACCTGGTGATATCCTCCGTGCGCGGGTCCTGCGCGGCGGCGGAGGGCAGCTCCTCGCCCGCGGCCGTGCTCGCCGGGGCGGCGGGGGCAGTGGAGGCGCCGGCAGCCGCTGCCGTTGCTGCCCGTACTTTGGTGTTGGGCAGCCTGTGGTCTTTTTTCCATTTCATCCTCCTGTTCTGAAACCAGATTTTGATCTGCCGCTCGGAGAGGCAAAGGGAGTGGGCGATCTCGATGCGTCGCCGCCGGGTCAGGTACCTGTTATAGTGAAACTCCTTCTCCAGCTCCAAAACCTGCTGCCTGGTGTAGGCTGTCCTGGATCTCTTGGGTTCGCCTCCATTGTAATTGGGATTCACTGGAAAGGAGGGGAAGGAAAACAAAAAAAAGAGAGGAAAGGAGAAAAAAAAAACCAACAACAACAAAAAAAACAAAAACAAAAAAAAAACACACAAGGAAAATCAGCGTGGATGGAGAGAGGGTCGGGAGAGGCGACTGGAGGAGCCGGGGAAAAAAAAAAAAAAAGTAATAGGCTAAATAGGTAATAAAGAACTTTGGGCAGCTCAAGAGTTTCTATTCTAATAGGAAGGGGTTTCCCTGGCTCAAAAGACTGAATTATTTATGCACCCCTTACAAAGCTTTCGGAGTTTCACACATACATAACAGAACGAGCCACATGGCTAAGGCTGCCCACAGTAGCTCGGCTATAAAATTTATGGTGGGTGTAATTACCCATTCGGAGTCGTAAATCCAGTTCAATTGTGCTAACCCAAAGACTCTCATGGAAGGGAAGGAAATAAAAAAAAGAGAGAGAGAGGCGAGAGGGAGCGAGCATGGTGTGAAAATAAGAGAGCGGAGAGACAGAAGAGGAAAATAAAAGTTGCATACCAGTACTGACGTGGATTTTTTTCATCCAGGGATAGACTATGGGCTGTTTGGAAGCTGTGCTGTTGGGATGGTCGGGGTTTGGCTGGTTGCAGGCTGGAGGGGCTGGGGAAGGAGTGGTGGAGGAGGTGGATAGAGCAGCCTGCTCGCAGAGCTGCTGTGCTTTCTCTGAGAGGTGTTGGCCTCCTGGAGTTTGCCCGTGTCCCCTTTGGAGCGCGGCCGGGTTGCCGGGAGCCTGCAGACCCCCGCAGCTGAACGGGCGGTCGGGGAAGGAGGGTCGTGGCACGGGGTACAGCTCTTGATGGTGATGCTGGTAGCTGGACTCCCTTGTCCGGCTATAATATTCCGGACTGTGGTCTGGGATGTAATTATTTTGCGAATATTCCTCGCATGGAGGAAATTTCGGATCGATGTAGTTAGAGTCCATCAAATAAGAGCTCATGATCATTAATTTCTGGAGTGGAAAATAATTTTTCTCGCTTTGTCGTTTTTCTGCTCCATAAAGCCCTCCTACTAGCTGGCGACCCCGTAAAGTTACTTTCACCATGTGACATCCCCGGCCAATCACACCCGCCAGCCCAGTCCCCGGATAAGGAACCAAAAGCTTCTGCAAAATGTACCTAAATTGGGGGGGGGGGGGGGGGGGGGGGCGTGGGAGTGGGGGCTCGGGGAGAGCCGGGGAGATGCGCTTCGCTGAGAGGTGCCGGGTCCCGGGGTCCGTCACTACCCCGTCGGCTGCTGGGAGCGGGGGGGGGCACACACAATGGGGGGACCCCCGCTTGGGCGGTGGGTGGGTGAGGATGAGTGTGAGGGTGAGTGGGGGTGTTGGGGGGCACCGGGCATCCCCCCACGATCTGGGCTGGGAACAATGAGCCCCCCCCACCCTTTGGTGTGAGTGTGAGTGCTTGAGTGTGAGTGTGTGCATGTGAGTGTGCCCACCCCGAGCTGCATTGACTCCCCCAAGCCCTACCCCCGGCAGCCCCCATGTCCACATCCCCCCCCCCCCCCCCCCAAGGCTGGGGAAGGGACAGTGTAGGTTGGGGACACAGCCGGGGGGATCCCTCAAACACCCCCAGCCCAGACCCGCCCCCCCATCCCAGAGGGAAGAGGGTTAAACGCTGTCAGCACCTATTTTTTTCGGGGGGCAGAGGCATTACCTGGAAGGTAGAGGGGGTTTGCTGACCCTGCCTTCAGTCCCAGGCGGGCAGGCCTGCCCTCCCCCGCAACCAGCAGCACGGCAGGGCGGGGTGGGCCGCCCCCCCAGGCAGCGGGGCCCCCCACTTTGCTCCCC
Organism: Falco peregrinus; assembly: GCF_023634155.1. NCBI lineage: Eukaryota > Metazoa > Chordata > Aves > Falconiformes > Falconidae > Falco > Falco peregrinus. The sequence goes on from NC_073740.1 coordinate 734,994, forward strand.
AAACTGGCCCCGCTTTGCTTAGCCCCGGCCTTTGGGAGCAGAGCGGGTGGTTTGGGGGGGTGGGTGTTGGGGGGTGGGGTGGAGGCAGCACCCCGCTTGTTCCTCGGCCCTGGGTGCTGCAGGTACGCACCCACGGGGTCCCACGTCCACGCGTGTGCAACACACAAGCGTGTGCACCGCTCCTGGCCAACCCGGACCTTGCTTAAGCATTGACCTCCCCAGGCTCAAGCTCTGATATATACATACATACACACATATATACATATATAAATAAGATATGTTTATATATATATAAAAAACTGGGGGGGCAAAGCTGGAGGAATGCGTTAAAAATGGCTCCCACCTCCCCGGCGCAGGTCGGGGAGCTGCAAATGGATGTCAACATTTTGGGAGGGTTTTAGCTCCCTCAATTAAAGCTTTTTTTTTAAATCTCCATATCGCCCTAAAGAGAGGGGCAGAGGAGGGAGGTGGGGTATTCCCTCCTTGTGCTTGATAACAATTATAGTTGAAAATCATAGCTTGCAGGGCATTGCCATATTTTACTTGATAACAATAAAAGTGACACATAAAGTTAACTGTTTATGTTTTATTTATTAGACTAAATGTGCCAGCGGTGTCGAAGGCTTTTGGCTGGTTGTTACAGCTTTTTATGGGGTTGTAAAACGCCATAAATCAGTCACTGCGAAATGGTCGGGGCTCTTTGTGCTCTTGGCTGAGAGTTGTGTTTGCGGTGGCTGCTGTTTCTTCTGGAGATGAAAAGTAATAATGGGATTTTATTTTGATTATTATCACCCACACACACACACCCCAATCATCGCGGTGATTTCGCTTTTTACCTTTTTATTTTCTTTTATTTTTGTTATTATTATTACTATTAACAAGCCCTGGCAAACAGCAAACGCCGCTTTCGCACTTTGAGTAAACTACCTTTAGAAAATGACATCAGCAGGGTTTGAGGATTTAATTAGGAGCGCAGCAATTAAAGGAAAGCAGAACTTTCCAAGGCTCTGGCATCGCCCATATATTCCCCTAGAGACGAATTTGTGACTGGGAGACGCTCACACAAATTCGAGTCTACAGGGTACATATAGGCGACGGGGAGGGCTGGGGGGGGGTGGTGGTGGTGGCAAACGGGGGGGAGGGGGCTCAGCCCCCCTCGGACACCAGCTCCGCATCTGTGTGGGCGCCGGGACATGGACTGAGTGGTTTTCTGGCTTTATTTGGGCTTTTTTTTGGGTGGGGTGGAGTGGGGGTGGGGGTAGGGGCGGTAATTGTGGTTGATTTGCAGGGCTTCGCTAATTGCTGGCCCCGTGCACCGGCAAAGCCTGCTCCTTCCTAAAGTTGTAAATCCCGGAATTCCATATAGAAACGCCTACATATATACCTATATAAGGTAAAATTCTTGTTCTTCCCAGAAGGGTTTCGGGGACAGGGAGTGAAGGGGGGATGGGAGTAGCGAGGTTGGGGGGGAAAAGACATGAATAGAAATGTATTCCGGAACCCAAAACATTGATTTAAATATATCCAATAAATTCCTTTTCTCCAGCTATACTTCATTCTGCCCAAACACCTCAGACTCATGCAGGGCTTTGACATTTATAGTTCAGACTGATGCAACAACTTTATTCCAAGGCTGAGGGAATATTGAATAAAGATGGAGAGTTAATAAAGTAATTTTTACCTACGCACGTCCTTCCCCCCTCTCTCTGAATATATGGTTTTCAATAAGCACCTGCAGAACAAATAAATATCCACAGGTAGTTCTCTTAAGGCTATGCTGGATGTTTACAAAAAAAAAAAAAAAAAAAAAAAAAAAAGCAAAATAAAGCACGAAACAAACCGGCAGCAATCAAATCATTAAAAAATTCAAGGCGTGAAGGTCACAAACTGGGCGACTCTGGACTCTCACTCTCTCAGGGGGGAAACGCAACTTTATTTGCACCGTCTGCACCCCACCCCCCCTTCCCACCCAAATACATCGATTTTTGAGGACTTGCCTCTCCATCGTCTTCCCCTCAACTCCCTTCATCCCCTCTGTGTGCTTGGGGGGGGGGGGGGGGCTGCCCTCGGATTTCTTACAAGTGCATTAAAAAACAAACAAACAAAAGAAATCCCCCGGATTTCTTACATGTGCACCCAAAAAATCCTACTTTTCCCTTTTTATTGCTTATGGTTTAATGTTTCCCCCCTCTGCTTTTTAACCAGAGTTTAGAGCTGTGCCTCTTGCTGAAGTGTTTGGATTTTATATTTATTTAATCCCCCCTCTTTCCCCCCCCCCCCTAAAATAAGTCTGCAGGGACGTGTGAAGAATAGTTGTACAAGAAGCTGGCTCTTTTGTCCATAAAGCAGCCCTCCCACCGCTCTCCGTCCCTCGTCCCCCCACCAGCACAACCGTGTCGGGAAACAGTTTGGGAGGGACAAAACCCAGAGAAACGCAGCACCTCGGCAGAGAAAAAGAAAAAAAGGGGAAAAAAAGGAAAAATAAAAAGGATTTTTTTTTTAAAAATCTCATCTGGGCCTTTATTTCCTTTTCCTACCTAGGATGAGGGCTGCGAAATATAGATCTGGTTACCATCGCGGGGACATTTTTAAGTACAAAGCGCCTTTTTGACAGTACTGAAGAAAAATAAGTATGCATTGTCTCTCCGGATTCATTGTGTTGGCTATTACCATACTGACCGTTTGGTAACCTGTACCTCAGCCCATTAGCAATCTGTGCTTTCCAGAAAAAAATGAAGTACCTATCTACTGGGGGTTTGTTATCCCGCGTTTAATAATAATAGGAAAAGCGGGGTAAAAGCTCGCGGTGGATGAACTCTGCCTCCTTGAGATGCGGGAGGTGGGAATCAGTTTGAGAGTGGAGTTTTATTCCAAGCTTGTTTTAAGGTGATTATCGCACAATTAGTGGTGGGAGAACTAAAAACCTGCGTGGGAGCGCGTATATATTTTGTATTATTTTTTAATAGTTGGGTCCTCTCTGCCATAGGCAATGACATGTAATTAATTATATTTTATTTTTCTTCCTTCCAACTTGAAAGCAGTGAGTGCAAAGAAGACCTTTTCTTTTTGTCCCTTCCTAATGCAAATAGACAAGGTCTAATTTATGCAAAGAAATATGCAAATGTTTAATTGATTTTTTTCTTAAATCTGTTGTCAGTAAAAGTAATGAATAGGCCTAAAACGATTTTAATAAGCAAAGCCTGTCACCTAAAGTCCTAGCCTTCACATTTTTCTTTTGAGCCTCTTTCGTCTCAAAGAAACTAATAATGTAAATATTTATCCCTTCATTTTAACGCAGTAAAGATGAATCCCTCTTGTTTGCAAAAGAACTAAAAAAATAAAATAAAATGTGCAAACCAGTTTCTCTATCTATCCCTTACCCCTCCCCCCCCCCCCTTCTCACCCCACCCAGGAATTCAATTTTCTTCAAATCTCGTTGAAAGTGGCTTTTTAAAAAGTGGGCGCATTTTAATATTGGTTAGACAGCGTGACCTGAATTTCACCTCAACTGTTTGACTTGATCCAATAGGTCACTGCCAAGGAGTTATTGATGGGGGAACTCCATTGAAATTTCTCTCCTCACAAATGGCCTTTAGATCTTCTAGCGAGTTCAATAACTAGTTATAATGTAGAAGGGGAAAAATGAAGCCCAGAGGCAAACTAATTTGATGTTTCATTTTTATGCTGGAGAAATTGTTGGTTTTTGTTCCTCTCACCTCTCGCTCTGCCCCTCTCTGCCCCTCCAAAAGTGGGGGGGGGGGACGACACGGGGGGACGGGGACACAAAAAATAAAAATAATCTGGTGTGAGCGAAGCCCCCTCTGAGCAGAGGTCTGTCTGTGCTAGAAATATCTGCTATTTTATTTATAATTTAATTGGCACTGGCGCTTCAGCCCGGGAACTCCTTGGGACTCGGTGGAGCGTGGAGCCCAGCAAGAAACTTGCTGCTTGGTAGGAAACACTTTTTTTTCTTTTAAAATTGTTTTCTTTTTCCTTTTTTTTCTTTTCCCCCCCTTTTTTTATTCATTTTTTCTGGAAAGATTTTGTCCCAAGTCAATCAAAGGCGCCAGTTGCCCCATCATAGCCCTCTGCTCCCCAAGTTCTGTGGTCCGCAGGGCCAGGCAGCGCCAGTGCTCGCGGCAGCTCTGCCCCCCAGCAAACCAAGCCCCTCCGAGCGGCTCGGAGCCGGACTCGGCAATAAACCCTCACAAACATTTTATTCCCCGGGTTTTTATCCGTGTGCTATGTCGCCCAGCTCATGTGAGCACATCTGGGCTCTCCCCTGGTTCGTTGGCCTCGGGGAGGGTTTTCTCCCTTTTGCTTCCTTCAGATTAATTTTCTTTCAGGCCTAAAATATTTAATTGGTGGTGGGAGGTGTTATTGGAGTTGGGGGGGGACGGGACCGAGAGGCAGAAGCAGAAGCAGAAGCAGACTCAGCTGGAGGATGCTTTTAAGTGATACATACACAGGAGCTAAGATTTCTCCTTGACTTTTCACAAAGACGACTTACACTGACCCACCAGATAATTGCTGAACCCTGGGTTAAGTTGAAAAGAAAACATTGGGCTTGTATTGGGGAAAGGGCTTGTTTTGCGAGGGGGTAGAAAGTGAAAGTTGCAGGAGAAAGTGTCCACGGCCTGCAGCGAGCCCATTAGCAGATCTATAGATGTTATCGTATGGGATGGAAACATATACAAACTTGAGGCTGATCCCTCTTGTTGGAGAGAGCTTCTGCTTCAGTGGTACTTATTGCTCTCACCCCGTGGAAATCATCCTCCGGGAAGACAATATTAATAATTAACATCACTTCCCGCCCCCCTACCCCGCCCCCCCCTACCCCCAGCCTCCTCCCCCAGACCACCTTAGGTTGCAAATCCACTTCTAGGCTCTATAATCCTGAGTCTTCCTTGATTGCCTGGGCCGGGGAGAAGGGAGTGGGAAAAGTTTCTGTGTAGGGACAGAGGATGAAAAATAAGGTATTTCCCTCTCCCACCCCCCCTCGAAAGTTAATCCAGCCCCAGCTGCCGGGGGGGGGGGGGGCGAAGGGGATAACCGAGGGATCTGGGGAGAGGGGCAGCCTTGACCCTTGTTGCTGCAAAGGGAAGGTGACAGACAGAGGCAGAGGGAAGGTGGCAAAGGTGACTCAGCCTTCACTCGGGGGATGCAGAACCCCTGGCCTGGCACCAAAACAGGGTGGAAACGGATAAGATAATCGGAAATTCCCTCTTTTCCCTGCATTTTCAGTCTTCCCAAGCGAAGACGAAGCCCAGTTTTCACCAGGCTGCGTTCATCCCTTTTTAACATCCTTTGCAATTAAAAATAAATCCCGGGGGGTGCTGCTTCCGGGGACGCGACCCAGCACTTCTTAAGCAAAAACCGGCCAAAAACCCATGCAGAAAATCCTCTTTTTTTTTCCTCCTCGGTGTTCAAATGGCCGCGTTGCTCCAAGCAAACGCATCCCTGAGACACCCAGCCCCCGCCGATGCACCTTGGAGACTGCTGAAAGCTCGGATCAATACCCCGGTGTTATTAAAAACCCTTGTGTATCCTTTCGTCTGGATGCAGGTCAATGGAAAGTGGGGTGAGGAGGGATGGATAAGCGGACGACACGCGTGGGGAGTGACAAGGGTGTGTGTGGGGGGGGGGGTCCTGCCCCTGTAGGGCCAGACAGCATCACATGGAGGGCAGATCCGCAGTCTCGCAGCCAGCTGCAGATGTGGAAGGGACGGGATGAAGGGCAGGATGATTTAAAGTCCCGGTTTTATCGCCCTTTGGGCCGTGTTTTAAATTCTCTCGATGTGTAAACATGCTCTTTAAATCCGACATGACCCAGATGCGCGCAGCTCCGCGCCCATGTGCGCACCCCCAGTCCTGACAGCTCACAGCCAGACAGGGACAATGGGCTTTTCCCAGGGGGAATTCTGCTCCCCCGGGGCTGAGGAATGGGGAGGGATGTTCCCTCCGCACCCTCAGCCTGGCGAACCGCTTCGCCGAGCCATCACATGTATTTAAATCTTAATAATAATTGCAATAATGATATTAACGCCCCGAGAAGGCGGCGCGGACACCCCGGAGCCCGGAGAACCCTTGTTAGTGTGGGAAAGGAGGGATTTAACGCGAGGAAAGGCACTCGCCGCTCCCTTTAATGTTTATTTATTTTTTTTCACTAGGGTACTTTCAGTTTAATCTTTCGCAGTGCAATAAACTATTATCTTAGTTAATCCCCAAGGTGAATCCATCAAAACCTTTTAATAAAACGTTTCGTGGCTTCCACGGGGGCCTCCAGCAATAGGGGCTGAAGAAGGGCAATCCTTGGGTTGTTTGGTTTTTTTTTTGGGGGGGGGGAGTCTCCCTAAAATTTCCTGCTAGTAAAATGGGTGAGAGGGGATGTCCCCCCTCGGCGGGGCCATTAGGATTCCGGCAGCATGGGGAGCTGTGGGAGCCATCACTCACGGCCCCGGGAGCAAAGGGAGCCGGGCTGGAACAAGCAGAGCCGCGGGGATGATATAGGGAAGCAGGCCGCCAGCATCAATCCCGACCTGATAAGAAATTGCCTGCTTCCCTGGGGAAAAAAAAAAAAAAAAAAAAAGAAAAAAAAAAAAGGTTGGGAGTGTGCGGAAGAAAAAGAGACAAAAATGGGGGACCTGAAAGGAAGGAGAAAAAAAAAGGAAAAAAAGGAAAATAATGGGGAAAAAAAAAAAAAAGATTATGGCCCGTTTGCCTGGGCCAGAGGTTTTGGGGGGGAAAATCGCCTTTTCCCAACCCTAAAGATGCCCCCGGTCCTTTATGTTTTCCGGGAAAACTGGGAAAGGCGAGCTGATTTGGGGGGGTGGGGGGGGGGGAAAGGGAAAAGAAGGGGAAAGCAGCCCTTCGCCCAGAGGACACGGTGAAGGTCGCTTCAAGGACCAGCCTACGAGGGGTTGTGCAAACTGCAGCTCCCCAAAATCTTCTTTTAAGTCCCAGATCTGACTTGAAACATTGCGTTTGGGGCTTAAGTGAAGGATTAGGCGTTCGTGCAGCACGCTGAAAGTCTTCCATAAAATATAGGTTTGTTCATACTCCACTTCTCCCCTTACGCGTGACCCAGCCACTCCAGCCCCAGCCTATTTTTTAAAGCTTTCTATTTCGCCACAATATTATAGAGAATTAATTTCGACAAGAGACAGGTACCGAAGAGGAGCAGACACAGATGTAAAGTGTCAGCTTGAGTCTGCAGGTAAATATTTTCCCCTTTTCCAACATGTAAAGGGCTTTATTCTGCCTTGGAACGGAGAGAAAGAAAAAGAGCAGGAAAGAGGGATTATTGTTTGCGCAGGATGCGCATGGACACGCACCAGACCACGCACTCAAGTGGCCTTTTTTCCCCAAAAAGAGGCACCCATGTGCTCTAGAGAGAGAAGAGACCCCCGCCCAAGGGAGCAAGGGAGAGGAAAGATGCTCAGGACCCCTTCCCAGGGGCCAGCCCCTTCAATGTTCCCCCAAAATCTCTCTCAGCACCCGGGGAGGGGGCGGGGGGAGCCTTGCACTCAGCTGAGTGGCTCTTTTGAGGGGGGGGGGGGGCGGAATTTGCTTAGATCCCAAATTTGGGGGATATTTTGGTGAAGTGGATTGTTCTGTTGGATGCTGGATCCCAGAGAGGGGTGTGAAGGAGAGGAGCCGGCGAAGAGGAGATGGCACCGGGGCCTGGAGTGGGACATGAGCTACCTCGTTATTAATTACAGAAACTCATCAAGCTCAGCCTGCAAAGACCTTAATGTGGGCTCTAACCGGGAGGCGGTGTCCCCTCCCCACAACGGAGAGGAGGGTTTGAGCTTTGCAGAAGCTCTGTGTGTCCCCTGAACTCTGTGTCGTCCCCCCAACTGTGTGTGTCCTCCAGACTGTGTCCCCCCCAATGTCCACACGGAGGACGAATCTGCTGAAGGGAGGGGGGGGGGGGGGGGGGGGGAAGAGGGGGGCTTCCAGTGGGGTGCCTTCGGTTTGGGGTGGAATGTAGAGTTGGGTGGGGGAGTGAGGCGGGGGTTGAAGTACAAGAAGGAAAGAAGGGTGAGATGTATGGAAAAACAGAGAATGAGAGACGAATATGGAAAGAAGAAGGTAGCGGGAAAGGGAGAGAGATGGGGAGAGAAGAAAAAAAAGAGAAGGAAGGAAGGAAAGGGAAAAAAGAAAGCAAAAAGGAAGAAAAGAGGAAGAAAAGAAAGAAGAGAGGAAAATAAGCAGAAGAAATTAAATCAGGGATGGAGGTGTATTCGCCGACGCCCCGCGTCTGGCAGAAGAGATGCCCTGTGTGGTTTGCCGGGGTTTTGGAGAGCTGGAAGGCCGGGGGGGTCCCAGCAGACACGTAGCGCTGTGTTGCTCCCCCTGCCCGTGGCAGAGCCCTCCCGCCCCCCGCCCCCCCCAGCTGGGAGCCGCGCGTCCGGGGGAGCGGGGCGACACGGGACGGAGGGAGGGGGGAGCTGGTGTCTTGAAAACAACATAAATAATCATAAAGAAAAATAGTATTACATACTACTGACTCCCTTCAAGTTATATTTATTTATTTTTCCTAAATCTACAGGACAGAAACTTTCATTTTTTTTAAAGCAGGACGAACTCCTCCTAGTCAAACTCCAGCAAACTCTAAAAACCTGCCCTGGACGCAAATAAATACCAGAGGTCAACAGTAGCCGCTCTCCCTTCCCTGGTGATTATTTTACTGCTGAGAGGGAATCAGAGGAATCTGCTAAGTGCCAGGAAAACATTTAAATATATCTGTGTCTGTTTACCTAAGTGTGTGTGTCTGTGTGCGCACACGGGCACAGCCCGAGCCCTGTAGCCGCCTATGAACTGCACTTATACGTATCTATACTGAGCCGTGCACAGCACCCCGGTGCCTATGGCTGCGTATAATATCAATATGCACACCGACGCAGCCCAAGCATGAAGAAAAAGACCAATAAATTGTGTCTAGGAGGAAATAAAGGTGTGCTTTCTCTCGTGTCTGGCCAAACCATGTTGCTTTGACCCTTTTTCCCATAAGGAGGAGAAAAGAGTTGGGATAAAGAGGTAGAGAGGATGTGTCCGGAGCGAAAATAATTAGTGTGTTTATTTTCTTTCGTCCCTTCCTTCCTAAAAGCAGGGAAAGTGGATGGGGAGGATGTATATTCCCAGTCCCTGCTGGTAAAAGGGGTCATGTCTGCCAGACAAGAAAAAAAAATCACAAATAACGTCCGTCCCCACCCCCCCAAAAAAAAAAAAACAAAAAAGGGGAAAAATTAGAAATCGATAACTCGGGACTCAACTCTTGACCAGGAAAACCCAGATCAAAACATCATTTGATAGAAACACGCTTTGAGGAGTGGATAATAAATCAATAAAATCAATCCATCAATAGGATCTGCGGGGACAGGCGGGCTCCGCAGCCGGGCTGCTGAGAGCGGGCAGGGGGAAAATGGAAGTTAATATTCAGAAACTCTCTTCCCTGCCTCGGGGAGGGAAAAACCCACCCAGATGATGGGATGGAAACATCGGGCTGCACTTATTTCAGCCGGATTTCCTCCGTCTTCTCATCCACCTTCTAATAACCCTTCTTTTTTTTTCCCAGCACCCAGCTAGATGCGAGGAAATCATATTCCCCAGTCATTCTCCGGACTTTGGGTTGGTTTTGGTGTTGGTGTGTTGTTGTTTTTTTTTTTTCCTTCCTGTCCAATTACACAGAAAATTATTTTGCTGTTTCTGTAAAGGGGGTTTCTTATGAACACTGTATTTTTTTAATCCCGTAATTCACACAACAGACTACTGGAAGCTCTCTTGGTCGCATACGCAAACGCGAGCAGCATCTAAACTCAAATTAAATTATATTTAAGCGAAAACGCAAAATATCCGGAAGAAGTGTCTCCAACCCGGCATTTATTTTTAATGATCCCCCCATCCATCATCGAGAGGAAGAGGTGGGAAATTAGAGGTCGCAGTGGAAAGAAAGAGCCGAGTTTCACGTCGAATGCAAAAAACTTTCTTCTTCCTCCCCCAATGTGGGAAAACGCCCGTGTTTCTGCCACAGCCAGCCTCGACACGCGTGGGAGAGCATCCCCTATCACCCTTGAAAAGCTCTGGTGGTCCGTGGTGAAGCTGGGGGGACCGCTCCCCCCAAATCACCTCTTCCCTTTGGATGCTGCCGGGTTTTGAGCGACTTCACATTATCCCAGAAGCACATTTTTTAAACCAGTCTTGCAAGGACTTTCCCGTGGGGTTTGGGGTGATGGGGGAGGTTTAGGATCAGTGGGATCCAGGGTCCCCCAACCCCTGTGTGCTCCCAGCTCCCCAGGTTTGGAGCTGCCCAAATCTTTGCACCGTTTTTCTTTATTTTTTCTAACACCTTTCCCCACTATTAACATCCGCTAAATAAAGGGAATAACGCTAATTTTCAACGTTTTTTCCCTTTTCCAAGCCTGCAGCACCTGCACCACCCCGGGGGGGGGGGGGGGGCGGGGGGCAAGAAAAGGATGCTGAGGCCCCAAGGACCCCCACGAGAGCCCTGGGCTGGCAACACTGGCCTTGTCCAACAGCCACAGACACCTCGCTTGCTCCGGGATGGGGGAGTGCAAAGAAAATACTGATTATTTCTGATGCTATTTTTAAAAATACCCTTTGAGGTGGCCCGCCCGCCCCGAGGGAGCCGTATAGGCGAGCCCTATAGATCCCCATTGTTGTATGGGACTTAGGTAGACAGGTCTGCCCAGGGAGCTGGGTGTGTGTGTCTACCTTCCCAGTGGAGTTGAGGGGAAAAATTGATCTGCATCTCTATGATGGAGACTAAAACCTGGCACCCCAAGATGTGCTTCTACGTTGGTTTGTGCAGCTCCCGGCCCTGGTGCCCAAAGGAGGGTGCAAAAAGGGGGCAGCGAGGCCTGGGGGTGCTCACAAGGCCTCAGCAGAACAGCCCCCTCCAGTCACTGAAACCCACCCTCTGACCTCATCGAGACCCTCAGACAACCAAATGTTCCCCTCAGGGGGGGTCAGCCCCCACAGGACACCCTCAAATGACGGTCCCCCAGATAAGGCACTTAAAGAAGGGGCTTAAAATCCACCCCCCACACCGAGTGCCCCAAAAGGATCACAGGTCCCAGGGGGCTTCCCCAGCAAGGTTGCTCCCTGCTTTTGGGGGAGGGATTGAGCCCCCACAGGGCTCGGGAGAGAAGATTTGGGAGTCCCCAGGTATTTTGCCATGTCCCCACCTCTTAGTCAATCCTTTCCCCAAAGGTTGTGCTTGCAGAGTGGGGGGTGCAGCTCAGCTGCCCCCTGTCCCCCCAGCACCCTGGCATGGGGGGCAGCCCCATCCCACCATCTGAGTGGGGAGCACTGGTCCCTGGAGTGCAGAGGAAGAGGCCAGCCCTGACTGCAAGGGGGTCCCCATCCCTGCAAGGGAGCTGATAGGACAGGCTCAGCCCCAAAGAGCCCCCCCAGCACCCGTGAAAAAGGTTGCACACATGGTGGGTTGGTGTTTGCATGTGTGTGAGGTCTTGGGGTGCACACGTGCACTTTTGAGGGGGTGCATGCATGCCCTTGTGAGCACATGTTTGCAAGCATGCATTTGCATGTCTGCATGTGTGCTGGCATAGGTGTGCACATGTGTGTGCGTTTGCACGCTTGCATGTATGTGCACACATTGGTGCCTATGTGTGTGCATTTGCATGCCTGCCTGTGCATGCATGTGTTTGCCTGTGTGTGCATGCGCACAGTGGGAATTTGCAACCTCTGCTCCCTGGGCTGCCCCCCCCCAAAATAAAACACGTGTCTCCTGCCCCAAGGATGCATCCCTCCTAAATGCAAGGCCTGGGTTAACACCAGGATGAGGCCTTGCAGAGGATGGGGGGCACAAAGCTGAGCATCTGCCACCCCCTCAGAGAACAATAGAGGCCCAACCACTGTCTGGAAGGGGGTGCCCCATTGTTTTCCGTGGGACCCTCTCCTCAGGGGGGGCACCCTGTGGTGGGAGCCAGGGAGCTAGGCCATCTCCCACTCCCCCCAAGTTCCCAGCAAATTGCACCTCCCCTATTGCTTCCCCTCCCCAGGCTCCTCGGGGACGTCTGACCTCAAAGGGCCCCTGGGGTGGGCGGCGTCCTGGCACCCCAAGAGGTCCCCAGCAGGGGCTCCCCGAGCTCCAGCTCCCACCCTGCCGCAAGTGAGATCCCCCACGCATGGCAGCCCCAACTTCACCAAACACCCCCTAAAGAAGCACAGGCAGAGGGGGAGGGGGATGCGGCTCATGCTCTGCACAGACCCTCTTCCCCTCTGCGTGGGTCCCCACCAAGGTGCCGTGGGCCTCTGCACGGAGAAACCCTCCCTCCGCACACCTGCACCGGCCCCACCCGCGGCCCCGCTTCGCGCATGCCCTTCCCAGCGCGGCCGCCGCCTGGGGCTCTCCCAGTAATTATATTCCACCCCCCTTCTTTTTTTTTTTTTTTTTTTTTATTATTTCTTTCCCCTCCTCTCTTTGCAAAGCCCAACTCTACCCCCAAACACAAATACACCGCTCCCCCCCACCCCCACCTCCGGGATGAAACTTAGGGATACGCACAGCCTGCTTCCAGGCTGGGGCTTGGCGGGGGGTGTGTGTGTGTGTGGGGCAACTGATGAGGAAGGGGGGGTTTTGCTGCCGAACCAGTAATGTATAGACTTTCTTTGGCCTTATCTCGTCTCCAGCAGCCCTGGGGATGCAAAGGCGGGGGGGTCGGGGGTGAGGATGAGATTCCTGCCAGATAAGATCCTTGCCTGCAGCTCGCCCCTTTGCAAAACTCGCATTCCAGCTCAGCCCCCCCCTCCCCAACACCCACCCACCCCCGACATTTTCCCACGCAAGGAGGGGAATTTCAAAAATATTTCGCAATTCCTAGGGATGTTAAAAAAAATAAATAACTGAAATATATTTTTTAAAAAAAAGACAGAGAGCGAGAGACTTAGGATGAAGGAAAACTTACTGGGAGATGCTGCTCCAGGAGCCCCGCAGCCGCCGTGCTCCGCTCTAAGCGCCTTGTCCCACTGTCCCAGCATTAAACAGCTCTAGCAGCTGCGATGGTGGACAGTTAAGATTATATATGATGTAAATATATTGTGGGTTTGTCAGCTCCCCCAAACCATAAAACTTAGTTTAATGACATCACGTGCTCCCTGAGAGCCATTCAGGGCTTTTGCTTAGGGCCATCCACATAAATAACCTTCAAAAGTTTTAAACTACTAAATTCACATAGAAGCCATGAGTATTTCTGCTAATGTTCTCATGTTCTCGGTGAAACTAAAAGAGCTTTGCTTTTTTAAAAAACAAAAACAAAACAAAAAAAAAAAGTCCTGGATTTATACATATATAAAAAAAAATGGAACTTTGGTTTGTTTGCTGTTTTTGGGCCATTTTAAGTTCTCACGGGGTTGACACGGATGACGGGGCAAGGTAAGTCCTTTTCTGTTTCCTTCTTGAGTCTTTGGGAAGGGATCAAGCAGCCGAGAGGGGAAATAAAAAGGCAAATCTCTTCCAGACAGCACCAGCAACAACATCCACCAAATACCCACCAGTCGCCAGAAAAATGCCCCTTAAAGAAGAGAGGGATGAGGGGTGCAGAGAGCCCCCCCGACCCCCCTCTCCCCCCCTCCCCGGAGCAGGAGAAGCCAATAATTAATCATAAGCAGCCGCATTCCGCTCCGCAGGGTGGAAATGGGACAGTATGAAATTTAAAGTGGGTGTTTTGGGGTGCTGTTCTTTTTTTTTTTTTCCCCTGCTCTCACAGATAAAACACGCGTGGCCTGGGAGCTGGTTAACCCTTGCCTTGACAAACCCAAGCTGCCTTGACAGCTTCCCGGTTAAAAAGGAGAGGAAAAAGGTGTTGTTAGAGTGCGAAATGTAATCAGAATAAAAAATAATAACCCAGAGACGCTGCAATAATGTTGGTGAGAGCGAGGGGAAGACATTGCTTAAGAGAAAATTGAACGGAATAACGAGCAATTACCAGTACACGCCAAGAGGGTTTTGTGCCTGAACAACCAGTCAATAGATTTACACAGCATGGGGAAAAAATAAAAAACGGGGAGGGGGGGCAGAAAAAAAAGAGATGATTGGAATCGCTACTAGCCTCCCTGAAATCACCCCAGGCCCCAAGAGTGGGGGAACAACTCGGATATAGGCAGCAAATAAATGTGCGAGGCGAGCCTTGCTTGGCTTTGCAGTATTTCACTCCAAACCGAAGGGAAAATGACAGTCGAGACGGTAGGGAAAAAAAAAAACGGGAAAAAAAAAACCAAACCCAAGAGGATTTTTATCCACTGACAGTAAAATTAAATATCTTTGCAGCTTGCAACTCGCCAAATAACCAGAACCCAACATCTACGAATAACACCCATCAAATAAAATAATAACAATTAAAATAAAAGCCCTCGGAGATGAGGAGGTGCCCCACTTGAGCACGCTGTGCTAATTGTACCCCTAAAGGCAGCCAGAGCCGCTGCTGGAAGAAACTTTTGTTTTGCAGGTTCAGGAAATTGTTCCGTTGTTTCCCATGTGTAAAGGAAATCCTATAAAGTTTTATGGAGCTTATTGGCTTCTCCCAGCATTTGTTTTCGCCTGTAAATAGCTGGCAAGACACAGGAGGAGTCACCCTGCGTGTGCGTGTCTGGGTGCAGCGCTGCACCATCTGCCTGGGAAAATATACGTTGAGCTCTATGCAAATGTGCCGGCACACGTATAGACGCTGTGCACCCACCTCTCGGCGGTGCACGAGTGGGTCTGGAGGGAGTGCTTGCACCCACCCGACCCCTCCGTGGGTGGAAAGCACTTGGAGAGGCACCTATAGACCCGCCACGAAGGTTTTTCTCAGCCCCGTGCCTACACCATATGGCTGTAGGTATGGAGGAGTCCATATGGACCGAAGTGTTAGCCTCCGGGATGTATGGACACCCTATGGAAGGCGTGTTTCCACCCCCGGAGTGGAGCCCATGTGTTCCGCATTAGGCCTCTCCAGCTTAGCAGAGACAGAAAATAATACCTATATTTTTAACAAAAGCAATAGATAGATGCCTATAAAAAGAGCCAAGAAGGGGGGTGCAGTCCCCTCTTCCCCTGCAGCCTCCCTGGGGGGTCAGCAGGGCCTGCAGCCCCCCACTTACCCAGGCAGCCCCCTCCATCCCCAGCCCAGTCACCTCCCGTCGGGCACTGGGACCTGCTTCCCGCTTCCAGGTGCTGCCCAGCCCGCAGCAGGAGGCAGCGGCTGCCAGATTTTGGGGCAGAGAGTATACGTTGGGGAGAAGAGGGGGGAACAAAAGAGAAACAGAGAGATAAGGTAATTTTAATCCGATATTCCTATTAAAATGCCATCTGCCAGGCGAGGACACCAGCCTGGAATGGAAAGCCTGAGAGAAATAAATAAGTCCGGGATGGGACAGGGAGCAGCTCACCTTCCTCGGGGCCCAGCCAGCACTTAACCACCAAATTAAAAAAAAACCACTTTTTTTCCCCTTCCCCATGGTCTGGGAAATAGGAAAAGCAGCACGTACCTTTTCCAGGGTGGGGGGAGAAGGGTGTTCTTCATCCCTCCTGAGATCTGCTTTTTTTTTTTCTTTTAAAATAAATAATAATATTAAAAAATCAATACTTTGCCAAAGTAGCAAAGGAGGAGGAAGCTGCTCCAAGGCAGGGAAGGAGCACAGAAATACCTGCCCGGCGCGCCAACTTTTGGATTATTTACTGTTTATTCCATATGACAAAATAGAAGTTTCATCGCCCTTTTGCAGACGAAACAACAACTAATAAATATACCGTGTACATCATTGCGGGGGGGTGGGGTGGTAAAGGAAGTTACTGCGATGGACTGCATTTAGAGAGAGATGTACAAATTGGGGTTCGCCTTGGCTTTTTTAATATATATCTTAGCATTTAGCAAATCCACATTAATTACGCAACAAATAAATACACAATAATATTAAGCCCAGAGGCTCTATATCCCTCCCCCCCACCTCCCATGCTGCACTTTCCTGCCCGGAGATTTCGGAGGATCCGCGCAAACCGGTGTGTCCCGTCCCCCCGTCCCCCCCCGCCCCCCAAGTCTATTCATTTCTTTTCTATGCAAATAATAATAAAACGATGCCATCCGAGTCCCAACGCAAACACTCAAACACACACCAGGGACCCCCCGGCTCATGTCCGGGGGTCTAGAAGTGCATTTTAGGGGGTGCCGAGCCCCGGCGAGGGGCAAGGTTTTCTTTCCGACTTGAGAGCCGGAGCGGAGGTGCCAGAGCATCTTTCCTGGGCAATTCCCCAGCCCAGCAGATCAGCAATTCCCTTCTCCCATACGGGCGAGTGGAGAGCGGGGCTGGGACTTCACATAACTTATTGGGTTTGGGGTGGGTTTTTTTTCCCCCTTTATTTTCCTTTTTTCCTTCTTCACTAGCTTTTTCCCTCCTCCCTCCATTTTTCCTAGGAATATTGTGATTTTTAGAGCTGAGAGGACACGACCCAGCCACTCTGCGGATTTTTTTTTAAGCCTTATTGGTGGGGTTTTTTTACCTTGGTAATTTTTCCCCTCGAAGAGCGCACAGGTTAGGACACTTATTAACAACCTAAGAGCGATACACTAATTTTTTGCATGAAGCTAACAGCGGGGTTGTGGGTTTTTTTGGGTTTTTTTTTTGTTTGTTTTGGGTTGTTTTTTGTTGGTTTTCTTTTTCTTTTCTTTCTTTCTTTCTTTTTTTTTTTTTTTTTTGCATACTAATAAGAGATCTCCTTTGTCTGAGGGATTTGTGAGGGTACGCACCAGAGTCCATCCAGCAGCTCCCTCCCTCCCCACCCCAAAATCAAAGTTTCCTCAAGGTAGCTTCCATCAGAAGTGACGAGAAAAAAAAAAAAAAAAAAAAAAAAGCAGAGGACCCCCCCCCATCTCCTGCAATCCCACCTAAAGAGCCTCTTTGCTTTTTCAACTTGGAATCTTTCTTCCACTTCATCCTCCGGTTTTGAAACCAGATTTTGATTTGTCTCTCGTTCAGACAGAGGTTGTTGGCGATCTCAATGCGCCTCCGCCGGGTCAGGTATCTGTTAAAATGAAATTCTTTCTCTAGTTCCAGAGTTTGGTAGCGGGTGTAGCTGGTTCGGGAGCGTTTACCGTCCGTTTCTGGGGATGGAGAAAAAAAGAAAAAAAAAAAAAAAAAAAAGAAGGGAAGACACCGCATGAAAAGCCAAAGCAATTCTGGATGGATTTTAAATTTTTTATTAAAATTTTGGTTTTCACGGTAAAACCCGGTTACAAATCTAGGATATACAGAAGTTTGCTGGGGCTGTGGGCACGCAGGGAGTGAAGTAACCTGAAATCCTTCGTTTCCCAGCACCTTCAGCCCCCCAAGTCCCCCCCTTTCTTTCTAAAGCCCAGATCAAACGCATGTAGATGAGCCAGAAGTGAACCTGTTTCCTTTCGGACAATAAGGAAGTCTACAAAAGAGGGAAATATCTTTTCTTGGGGATCTTGTCTTTTTTTTCCTCCCCTTCTCAGCCCTGGGAGGGCGGAGGGGGAAAAGCTCTCCATGCTTTCCCTCCACCTTCGCTTCTGGTGTCTTTTTTTTTTTTAAGCTCACCCTCAAAGAACATGTGTATTTCAAGTTATTTTTAACCCCCCTTCCAAAAAAAATGGAATATTGCCTTTTATACACGTTTTGTTTCTATGATCCAATTATGCTGTCATAAATTTGGGCGTATATAGCCTCTAAGCCTTTTAGTGGGACAGTTTTACGAGCAATTGATGCCTTAGTCGTAAAATTTACGACCTCAGGTTTTTTATTATTTGCCCCGTATGGCCTATAAAAACCCAAGGCAAAAATCTTGTGAAACAAAAATCAAGAAGTGAAAGTTTTACCATGGCTCATGTGTAGTTTGGTCATCCAGGGGTAAATTTGTGGAGGTTGTTGCTGCTGCAGTTGTGGTCTCCTTGTTGTGCTGTTTGCAACGGGCTCAGCTTTGATTTCACTCGAGCTCTTAGATCTCTCCTCCAGCGCCGTGTTAGCACTCTTCTGACTGTAAATCCCGGGATTTAGGATGCTTGATCGTCTCTGGCTAAAGGATGCCCTGAAGAACCCATGACCGTGCAGGAAGGTCGCTCGGGGTTAGCTCGGGGGGTTGCCGACATGTCCAAGCCGCTCAGGGAGCTGGCAGCCCGGAGGAGGGGAGGGTGATGCTTAGATCCAAGCCACTGTAGCGGTACCTGGGTGACTGAACCTCAGGCACACTTCCATAATTTCCATAACTTTGCATGGCATAGGCAGGAACAGTGGGACTTTGCTTATAAAACGAATTGGCGACGTAAGAACTCATGGCGGAGGAGGGGAGGAAAAAAATTTTTAAAAAGGGGGGGGGGAGAAAATTTGGGGAGGGGGATTTTTTCCCCTCTTTTTTCTTCTTTTCCCCCCCTCTGTTTTTTTTCTCTTTTTATTCCTTTTTCCCCCTCTTTTTTCCTTTTTTCCTCTTTTTTCTTCTTTTTTTCTCCTCTTTTCTTCCTTATTTTTTCTCTTTTCCCCCCTTTTTTCTTTTTTTTTTTTTTTTTTTTCAACCGCTTTTGATTAGGGTGATTTGTGGCCCTTTGAAGTTCAGGGGTGGGGGGGCGCGTTTTGTTCCTCCTAAAGTGCAGAATTTATAGGTGGGGATTCTTCTTTCTTTTTCCCCCTATACGCGCTGCCCAAATATGGGATATTTAAGTGGCGTCACGTGACGGCGCCGGCCACTCATCAATTTGCCTTGATGACCCCGGGGCGGGTTATTGATGGGCGCCCGCGGAAGGCGCCGGGGGGTGCGCGGGGGAGCGCGGGCGGAGCGCGCCGCGGGACGGCAAGGCGGCAGCGGCACCTAGCGCTGCTCCGCGGCACCGCACCGCCGCTCCGCGCCCCCCCGCGCACCGCGCCGCCCCCCGCGCAGGGCGGCACAGCGCGCAGCCGGCGTCCGGGCTCCCTCAGCGCACCGCGATTTTCAAAAGATTTTTTTATTTTATTTTTATTTTCCGCGCAGTTTTCCGCGCTTTATTGCAAAATCGCAGGGCGAAGAATGAACAAAAACCGTAAACCAAACAACCTGGGTTCTTTGCTTGGTTTGTTTGGTTTGGGGTTTTTTCAGTCTCTTTTCTGTGGGTACAACGAGGAGGGGAAGCTCGCAGCAGCGCGTTACCTCCGCATCTTTTTTAATGTCTTTTTTTAATTGCACGAAGATTTGCTGGCTAGGTGGAAGGCAGCGCTATACCCCGCGGTGTTTGCCAAGGTTTTGGGTAGCGGTGGCGGTCGGGGAAGCTCCTGAGCGTTGTGCAGGGGCTGCTCCTCGCGTATAAGGTCCTCCAATGCGCTAAAGTTTACATTCCTGTTATCTTTCCCCCCCTCCCCCCCCCCCCCCCCCCCCCCCGCCCCGCTTTGCAAATTTATTGCTGGCAGAAGCCTGGATCTTCCTTATCTGCTGCTCGCTGGAGAAACCAGCCCCTCTCTTCAAAGGGCACGGCGACTGGGAAATAAATACCTTTCAAATCTGAATTTCCAGCCCTCCCTTCTGCTCCGGAGCAGGGCGGGGGTTGTGGTGGGGGATGCGGTGGGAGACGGGCAGCTCGGAGCCCCCCCAGCCCGCTCCGGGCTTTGCCTTGCAGACCTGAGCACGTTTTCTTTCTATTCCGTCTCCATTCAACAGCCAGAGAATGCCTTGAATGCGCTGGGTGTTACATATCGCCTTCATTCTCTCTATAGGCGCTGAATTATATATGTGTGGTTGTGGATATATGTTGTGAGTTTTGTTGGTTTGGAGTTTTTTTTTGTTGGGTTTTTTTTGGGAGGTTGGGTTTTTTTGGGGGAAATTCAGATTGGTTTACACCCATGGAGCCTCCTGCTCCCTGGCCAGGTCCTTACCCTCTTGCAAAACACTCTTGGCGTCTGCTTCTTGGTGATATTTCCTTGCTTTCTTTCGTTTTAAGAGAGATTTTAATAATTTTTTTCGTCTTTCCTGCGCCTTGTAATATCGCCTGCACATTCCAGGCTGGAGACGAGCAAAGGATGGGTTGAAAAAATCTCCCCAGGCTGAATTTTTTTTTTTTTTGGTCTCCTTTCATATTTTTTTCCTGGTTATGATCACTTAACACCAAATCCTAGTTGTTTATTAAAAAACTTGAAGGGGGCTAAGCTGCTTCCAGGGAAATATCACCCCTGGCTAAGCGCTACCTACTGAAAAGCCCAGCAAATATTAGAGCAGTGACAAAGAGGCGAGAAAAATGCAGGTTTTTTCATCCAGCCTTCGCAATGGTTTATCCGAGCCTGCGATCCACAGCGGCGGGGTTGGTTTCCAAGCGTTATATTCACAATTTCCGTTCTCCTAAGGATGAGTTTCTGGATAAAAGTGACTCCCCCCCCCCCCCCCCTCCCCCCGGAAAGGTTTATTGGGTCGAAATAAGTCGGGGGGGAGTTGGGGGGTGGGTGCATGGGGGTGTTGAAGTGGGTCCTTCCGCAGAGCTGGGGGATTCTCAGCTGTGTAGAGCTCAAATTAAATCAAAATAATAAGAAAAAGAAGCAGAACCTTTGACCTGGTATTTGACTGGGGAGGGTGCAATAAGAAATATATACTGTTTTGAACTTTGGAAATCCATTTTTAATCATGAAGCGAGAGGTATGGCATAGATTCCTGATGCCACCGAACAATACAGTAACAAGACTAATTCAAGGAGACAAAGCAAAATGTAATTTCCCCCCCTCCCTTTTTTTCTTCTTTTTTTTTTTTTTTGGAATACTCTTGAATGAGAGGTACGAAGGAGGGAGAAAAAGGAGAGAGGGAGCTGATTTTCAGGAACAACACACAGAAGATAAGTGAACTTTCTAACAGGCTGTTATCAACACGAAAGGTTTCAACTGAAGCTCAGAGGCCATTCTATAAACTTTAAAAATAATATTCAGTTTTTTATTAAATACTCAACATAGTCCTCTGGACATGACCTTTATACATGAGAGGGTGTAACACAAGATTATTTTTTTTTTCCCTTTTCTACTGCTATAGAACTCCATTCACTTTATACTGTGGAACATTACAGTGCTAAACATAAATATAAATACAGGTACCACAAACACAGTTAAAAATATTCACACAGAAACTGTCACAGTTTGTAGTATGCAGTGATGAGCCCAGGTATCTGCTTAAATACAAGGAGGATGCTCTTGGAAATGCTATATTTAGGTGGAAGGAGCTTTCTCAGGGAAATCATATTTTTCACCGGGGGAGGAAGAACTGCTCTGGCTGGGGGAGGAGAAGCGACTGGGCAGAGTCCGACCCGGCACAGCGGAGGGTGGGTGCCCAATTTGGGGGGGGGGGGGGGGGGGGGGGGAGGCGGAGGAAGGGGGGGAGTGTGCGGCTTGAAACAGTCCTTATCCCGAGTTAGATAAATAGGCAATGGCGAAGATGCGTGTGCGGGGTGGGGGTCACTGGAGAGAGTGGAGGGCGGGGGGGGCTGTGTAGCGGTGGAGAGGGGGTGTCCACATTTCCACCTTAGGACCTTTTTTTTTAACCTCCCCCCCCGATTATTATTATTATTTATTCTTTTTTTTTTTTAAAGTAGCCAAACATTGTGCCAGTGATAAATACGGGGGGGGGAGGGTGGGGTGGTCCTGCCGCCGAGCTGTCACTTTTTCACTCCTTCTGCTTCTCCTCCTCTGTCTCTTCTCGCTTCTCCTCCTTGGCCAAGCTGTCGGCGGCGGCGGCGGCGGCCCCCCCCCCCGCCCCGGAGAGGGTTGAACTCAAATTACTTTCTTTTTTCCATTTCATCCTTCGGTTCTGGAACCAGATCTTGATCTGCCGCTCCGTCAGGCAGAGCGCGTTGGCGATCTCGATCCGCCTCCGCCGGGTCAGGTACCGGTTGAAGTGAAATTCCTTCTCCAGCTCCAGGGTCTGGTAACGGGAGTAGATCTGGCGGCCCCGCCGGCGGTCGGCCCCGTAGCCCACTCCTAGGGATGCCGAGACAAAACAGACTAAAAACCGTCAGCCCGGCAGAACGCCGAGGGGGCGGCACACCCGCACCCGCGCAGCCCCTCCGCCCCCGCGCAACCCCGCGCCCCGCCCCGCTCCTCCTCCCCCCACCCCCAGCCGCGGGGGCAGCGCGGTCGCCTGCCCCTTCCCCCAGCACCCCCCACCTCGAAAAAAACCCTAAAATACCCTTTCTTTTCTTTTTTTTTTTTTTTTTTTTTTTTTTTTTTGGATTAAATTAACCCTGTGCGCGCAGCGTTTTCTCCCGGGTCATTTTCTCCCCGGGATGCTGCTCCCGCCCCCGCCCCCCCCCCCCCCGCCCCCCCTTCTTTTTCCCACATTATTTCTGCCAATTGGAGGATTTGGGGGAGCCGGGGAGGCGGCGGCGGCGGGGGGGGGGGGGGGGGGAAGTGGGAGCTTCCCCCGGCCCCTCTTGGTGCGGGGAACCCGCCACCGCCGCACTTCCCGCACCCGTCATTAAAACTTATTTTTACCCCGGTAATATTTCGTGCTTAACTCCCGAGCAGAGCTCGCTGCACTTTATTATAGATATTTTACACTCTCGAAGTCTTTTAATTAGAAAGAGCATAACAAGCCATATTTGCTTGCAACAACTTAACAAATAAAAGGCCTGTAGCTGCAACTGTGAAGGAGCTATATTATTGTTTTTATGGGGCCATAAAAAGTCGCTCAGCCTGTTCTGCTAGGGAGAAGGTCGTAAAGATGGTTCAGTTTATTTAATTTATATCTCCGAGCTGTAAAACTTACCACTGTGGGGAGTTCATACGCTGCATCCATGGGTATATTTGAATGCTAGTTTTTTGTTCTTGCGAAGTGTTCCTGTTTTGGTCACTGGTAAAATCCTGTGCGATTGATGTCTGTGTATTATGTCCCATAGAATTTTGCCTGCAGCTAGAAAGCATGTCTTTTTCTTGGTAAAAAGCATTAGATCCATAGTCATAAGGTCCCTCGGCTGGAGCTAAACACAACATTATCTTGCGGTGAATAAAAAGGAGAAGAATAAATCCGGTTTTGAGCAACGGCTGCTCCATAAGTAGAAAAATGCCTGACAGGGTCATAGGCAGTTGAATTGAGGGCTACGTTGGGGAAGCACCTCTTGGCCACTGGTTAGATGGCAGGATAAAGATGGGTTTGTAAAATAGGAATTCATATCGTCCTCTATACCTGGCTGTGTGATTTCTTTAATATTTATTTCTGTCTCCAGTTTGTAGTCTGAACTAGATTGTTATAGGGAAGGCTCTGCTCCAGGACAGACAAAATGACAAAGTCAGCTGACCCGGGGGGAGCCAATGGGGAGGCGGGTGTCAAAAAGGGAAAAAATTGCTTTTGCTTCTGTTGATTCCCTAGTTGAAAACTAAGTAGGCATGGAAAGTAAGTCCTGCACCCCCAAAGCCCCCCAGCACCCCCGGGGTGCCGGAGGATGGGGAGGATGCGGTGGGGAGAGGAGCGCTCCCCTGAGCCAGGCTGGGGGTCGTGCCTGGGGAGGGAGCTGGGCTGGGGAGGGGGGGGGTGCCACAAATTTCTTAAGCCAGGCTTAACTTTTCCTTCCCCCCCCACTCCCCTCCCCCACTCTCACCCCCCCTTTTCTGCTAATAGACACCGGGGTTTGAAAGCACCGTCTGTGAGTCTGTGCATTATGTTGCTTGTGTTTTGGTGTGTGTGTTTTGGGTTTTTTTTAATAAATGTTTGCTTAATATCTTGTAATAAAACAGCTCAGAATTCACAGTAATAAATCTCAGATGTCCACAGAATATTAAGCCATAAATTACCCGCCTTTTTTTTTTTTTTTTACCCCCCCTTCTTGTTCTCATGTAGCATTGGTCAATATTATGGCATCAAATGGTTGTGTTCCTGATGAGAAAATATTACATAAAGAGAGGGGGGAAAACATGGCGACTTCTGAATTGATAACGTGTTTCAGAGCCTTCCCAAAGTCTGTCTTGGGGAGGGGGAAAAAAAAAAAAAAAAAAAGACATCCAGAAAAGCAATACCCAACATTGCAAACTCACGTTAACCTGGCAGTTAGATTTCTCCTCTAGTTTGACATTTCTCGCCTCAAACGTTTCCCTGCTAATTTTCAATGCTAGAGGATATTTACGTTTTCAACAACAACTACAACAACAGAAAAAAAAAAAAAAAGAGGATTTTTATTTGTAATGGAGAGCAATGGGGAGCCTGGGCTGGGGACGCAACCTCGTGTTTGTGTTTGCAGCAATTTATAGTTGCAGATATTTACAACTGATTGGGAAACTTCTATAGCAAATATTTAGTTAGATGAAAGGGGGGATTATATTCTATCTTCTCTGGGTAGATTGCACCTAGAACTAATTGAAATGAAGACAGCTAATCTAATTTTAATTTCAATCTAGAGCCATAATTGCCCCTTAAATGTAAAACATACCTGCTGATCTGTAAATATTGCGAGGTATCTTTATCATTCTGGTGGCTTGCTATTTAAAAAATTCAATTATGGCAGGGGAAACCCTGGCCTCCTCTGTGTTGTTTTTGTATTGGGTTTTTTTTTTAAACCTCCATCGTGTCCACGTTTTTTTTTTGAATGTGAGGGTGCGGGGGACTGGGGAGAGGAAGGTTTGTGGGTGCACACCCAATTCAAAACTGAGAGGATTTGTTTGTCTTGCTCCCAATCAATAGACTTAATTAATTTTTTTAGCGATGTATCCCTAAAAGGTTTTAGCTGACAAAGAAAGGTTGGGGTGTGTGTGTATATTTTTTTCCCCAGCTATAACAGAAACCCGGATGCCAAAGGATTTTATGCTCTTTTTCCTCTGTGTAACAAAGCAAAGTAATCAATGGTAGCAATAAAACCATAAACGAGACTACAACTGAAAAAAAAAAGCTCGTGTATTCATCTTCTATAACGTTAAGGCTTCCCCTGAGTGTCACTAGGGGAAAAAATAAAGTTTCTAACCAAAAAGGAGATAGCTGGAAGTGTGCACCATCTTGTTTAGCATATGTACCTTGTTAGGGAGCGCAGCCTGGCTCCCACCTAAGGCTGCCCAACTTGGAGCCAGCCTGGTACAGATACAAGACTCATGTACAGGGGGAAGATTTACAGGCGTTTTCCACCAAAAAAAGCAAACTTCACTTTGCTTTCGTTCCCCTTTCACTTTGCCTCCCTCTCCCCTTTCCCCACAGCCTGCCCGGGGATTTCTGGAATCAAAGAAAGAGGCGAAAATAAAGAAACTAGGGAAGAAACGCTATTACTGGGGGGATTTTTTTTTTTTTTTGTCCGCCTTCTGCTGAGATGTTAAACCCCCAGGCTGAGGCACTCTCAGCTGGACAGAGCTGGAGAGCCAGGGATGTGTTGCAAAATATTATTAGCCATGGGCACAATCTCCTCCGAAGCCAAGTCCTTTCAGGGCAGGGTTACTTTGGAAACCACCACTGACCATGCAAGCTGCTTCCAGATATTAAATTGTTGCAAAGGTCCAACAAATGGACTGGAGGGAGAGATGGATGAATGAGGCTTTGCAGTTATTGGCGTGTTGTCTTACCTTATGTATGCTTACAGCCCGATGTAATTTGGCGAGTAAATGAAAGTAGCTACAGCTAGATGGGTTGGACCTCTGCTAGGGCAGATTGGTGTGGGGAGTTGCACCTATGGAAGGGCATTTATACCCACGCCAAGCTTGCCAAACTTTGGAGGAGTTGCTGGAAGGGCTCCTTCTAGGGTATTTTTTTTTCCTTTTTAATTATTTTTTTTGTTTGTTTTTTACTCCCTCCCCCCCCCCCCCCCTTTTTTTTTGTATAGGTGCTCGGGGGCTGTTGTATCAGAGACCTGTGTGATAACCGTGTGACTAGGAGTCGAGAAAGTTAAGTGTTTTATTACTTCTCTAAACAGAGGGCAAGTCTTAAAAGTCTGGTCGATTTATAGTGAACAGAAACCAGCTGCCGTAAAGAAACTTAAAATAGGATCCTCTCCCCACGTTAAAAATCAGGTTTCTGGGAGAAAAGAGAGAGAAAGAGGAGGGGGTGAGGGAAAAAAAAAAAACATCCCAGAGCAGAACCACCCCAAAAGCTCCTGCAAATATAAATGAAGCATCATTAAAGTATGTTTTACTCATTGCAATTCCTGAGCCTCACGTTTTGAATGCACTGGATATACCCCACCCCCCCACCCCCCCCGATATTTTCTAGCAGTTTGGGGATTTCTCGAAAGTATTTCATCAATATATGTCACTACCAAAAAGGTATTTATTTTTTCCCCCATGAAAACATGTAAAGGGAATATGTGGGGCGCTTTCTGGTTAAATTGGTCTGCAAAACAATTATGTAAACTCATCAGCAGAAGCAAGAACAGATGTTTTATTAAAAGTGCTACACAGCAGTAGAATATGTACAAGTCTTCGAGTAGCTCTTTAATAGGAGTTGCTCTTTGTTCCCAGAAAAGAAAAGCGCCCATAGAAATCTGAAATAACATTCACCAGTCATAAGCCATATTCCACACACACCCCTTTTTTTTCTCTCCTCTTCCCCCCACTGATGCTCACACAGAGGGGGTGTGTGGGGGAATAAAAAGAAAAAAAATATGTGTCGGGAGATTTCCTTCCCCCTCCTAGCTATAATTAGCGATCTGATGAACTGATTTGGGGTGGGGGGGGTGGGGGGGAAGCTTTTTTAAAAAAAAGCAATCCCAACACATGTGTTTTCTATCCCTCAGTAATTACTGAAAGGAAACAAATCCAAATCGGTGTCCGTCCCCCTCCTCCCCTCCCTCCCTGAACAGCCTGCAGATACCGCTACTGGCAGCGAGCTCCTGCTCAGCCCTGCAGCTCTCTGGATTGGGGTGTTTTTTTGGGGGGTGGGCGGTATGGTGTGGTGTGTGTCTCTTTCTTTCCAGCCACGTTACCCGCTTGGGGCAGATCCCGGCGTGGGACAAGAGACAGGGCTCCACACACACCCCACGCGTGTCGTGGTCGGGGGCTGGGAGATGCCCGCCCGCTTGGGGCATGGAGCCACTACCTGCCCCCCCTCCCCCTTAAAAATTAAAATTATTCAAGCAGAGTGAGGGTGTTTTTCTGTAAACTGCTGCCAAAATGCTTGTTTGGGGATGCACAAACCGGGGGCACCCTTAGTCTTTCCCCCCCCCCCCGCCCAAAAATGCCCACACCTATGCGTGTGTAAGGCACATGCACACCCACGCACCACCCACGCACACCACTGACATCTGGCCGTGAGGCTGCGCGCCCACATCTGATTAAATACTCGAAGCTCTTAGAGGTAAATACAAGTGATGCCATTAAAAGCCTTTTTATTTAAACTGATTTCACCTTGTATCTGGGATCTCTGCCTCCCCCCCTCCCCTTTGCTTTTTTTTTTTTTTCCCCCCCCCTAACTTGACATTTTATGGCACACGTGAGTCCTAATTATTTATTTGGGTCTTTCGCTGGGAATTTATTCCTGCTCTTTACAACAGGGTTTTCCTAGTCAAATACTGCTTTGTGCTGTAAATAACGCTTTAAAAAATATTAAAAACAAAATAGGGATAACAACACACACACACCCCCCAAAAGAAAGGGGCAAAAGTATAAAAACAACAACCTCTTGGAGGTTTATGTGGAGGTTTATTTACCTCTCCCCCCAGCCCGAAATGTCTCGCATTGTTTTGTCTCTATTCTCTGTAATTACAAGCTCGGAGTCAGAGTCTGGGCAGCTCTTAATTAAAAAAAAAAAAAAAAAAAAAAAAAAATCTCTCCTTCTCCTCAATACTTCTATTCAGAGCTCCATAGACTATTTAAAGTTTTATTCCGGGGCTGCAGACACCGCGTTTGGAAGAGGGTGGCCTATTTGGGAGGTTTATCTGCTAATTAAAAGACATTTTGTGCACCAAGATGCACAGCGTCATAATTAGAGAAAACACCCATTTCCCCCCCATATCTTTCCAAGAAGAGGAGCTGGAAAAAAATATAGCCAGCGCCGTTTCTGCTATTTATTTTTTTTTATGCAAACCTCCGAAAACCCCTTTTTTCGCCCTAGGTGGATAGAGAAGAGTATTTACCACCCCGTGTGTTGCTCATAGAGTTGCCCAGACGAGTCATTTATTTGCCTTTTCCTATTGATTTCTTTTTCCCAGCGTGGTGGAGGGAATGGCCTTAAACGTGTTCTTGTTGCCTTTATTTTATTCTCAGTGTTGCTTTAGGAAAGTGCAGCAAAAGTTCAGGGTGACTCCCTTCAAGTTGTAATGCTGAGCGCGAAAATAAAATAAAATAATAATATCAATGGGGGCAAAACGAGGTTTTTCTCGCTTGCAAAACCTCTCGGTCGCTGCACACATTTCCAGGGGCTGGAAGGTACAAGAAAGAAAAAAAAAAAAAAAAAAAAAAAGGAGAATTCTGGCAATTGTCAAAACACATGTCTGTTAACCAGGAAACCGAGAGGTGTGTGGGGAAGAGAAATTAATCTGTTCCTACTTCTGAAATTTATCCCTCTGCATTCTGTCGAGGCTTGAAAACGCTTTCTGACACTTTAAAACATTCATGTAGGTTTCTCCCCGCGATGATGTCGCGACGGGAGGAGACTTTTAATTCTCAAATATTCTTTTTAATGGGGGGGTGGTGATTTATTTCATTATTTTTCTCCTTCCCAGATTTATTGGCGAATCTCAGCCCAACAAAAGAAGGCAGCACCGAAATCTCCCCACGGAAACAGGACTTCGCTGGGTCTTAAATTACCAAGTAGCCACGTTGCAAAAAGTTAAGAGCAGCGAAATAACAAGGGAGAAACCCCCCTTCCCTGCAACACCGCCTCGATTAAATTTAATTTGCTGATTAAACGCACTTCGAAAATAAATCACATCAGCGCTAGGAAGGGGGACGCCCCAAAAAGCGAGGGGAAAAAACCCCAAAACCTCATATTTTAGGGGATGTAAAATCGCGGAGCAGTGCTTTGTTTATAGGGAGGTGTCTGGCGGCTGCGGAAACATTCCTGGTTGCTCCTCGGGTGAAAGCGGGGATAAATGAGGTTTCTTAATTCAATCTGATCCAGAAAAATACCCTTTTTGCCCCAAAACCGGGGTAAAAACCTGCTTAGGTAGCACGTAGCAACTTTCCCGGGGGTGGTGGGCTGCTGAAATCTGCCTTCCAGCTTTTAATTAATATTTCCCTTTTAAACGTGGGTCTCTTTTCATGATGGAGTGGAAATATTCCCTAAAATCCCTAACATTAAAAGAAGCGAAAAAAATTACAGTGGCGCTCATGACGTCACACCCCGTCACGGACAAGGCTTGATGGCGTAAAATTCTAAAAGGTGACATTTTGCTGCACACGTGTGTATCTGTATGCATATCTATATGTACATGTATGCAGAGGTGCAATTACTTTTGCTGGGTGTGGAGATTAAAAATAAAAAGGAGTGGGATGTTATTACGTTCTGCAAGGATAACTCAGGAGTGAAAAATTGTTGTCATTAACTATAGGCAGTTTTATCCTTTATTCTTTGCAGATATGAAGGCAGAAATTTAATCATAGGTGGCTCGGAAAAAAAAATAATTCAGGAAACAATAATAGTTGCCTTAATGATGTTTTTTTTTAGAGGCGATCACTTAGGCAGAATTAAACTATATATTTGGAGACAACCTCTTGAGCACTTTGTTGAATTTATACATTTACATCGCCTTTAATCGAGCAACAATTTAATATTTCAGGATTTGCTTAAATACACTCATATTTTCAGGGGGAAAATACCGTTCCCCGAGTTCACATGCTTTATCTATTTTTATGAGTTCAAGTATATTGGAATGATTTAAACCCCGAAAACACGGAACGAAAGGAATAAAATAAAATAAAATAAAAAACACCAACCCGCCTTGAATTAGCAGAAAGTGCAAGTGAGGAGTTTTAAATGGCTTTGGGAAAGTTGGGGAAGTTTGTGAATGCGGAGGGGGCTTGGGAGACACACACACGCCTCAATGTTCAAGGTACTAAAACTTCTTTGAAAAGTGGTATTTTATTTTTATGGCAGAAGATTTGCAGGGCTTTTCACCCTCTCCCAGCCGAGGGTTCCCTCCCCACCCCACACCCCGTCCCCCCTGTAGGACCCCCCCCTCCCCGCCACAATTACACACACAGACAGACGGGGGCGGTGGGGGGGGGGGGGGGGGGGGAGGGAGGAAAGGCACCAAATTGCAAAAAATTGCAAGTTTCTGTCACTTGGTGGCAGTATACAAAACAAGTAAACAAAAACGGACAGAAATTTAAACACTCAAAGAGGGGGGACAAGGGGACGAGGGGGGCCACCTGCGGGAAAAACCCTCGCCCCCCGCATCCCTTGGACCTTGTCTGGCGGGTGATTTTGAGAGGGGTTAGAGGGTTTTTTTGTTGATTTTCAGTGTTTTTTTCTGGCTTTTTTCTTTCTTTTTTTTTTTTTTTCCTTGTTCCCAGTCTCTCTCACACGCACACCCCTTTATTTTTCCCCTCCCCGCCCCCCATTGAAACGCGGGGTCTTTAGTCTGGGGACAAAGACTTTTACAGCAAGGTGTGTCCCCATGCGACAAAGGGCGACCCGAGCAGCCTGTCCCCTGCAGACTGCGTCCAGACACCGCAATTTCGGGGATTTCTGCCTTTTATTGTGTTTGTGTCTGGGGAGGGGGGGGGGGGGGGAGACGGAGCCGCTTTTCGCCTTCCTCCTCCCCAGCATCTTTCTCCCCCTCTGAGGCTGGAGGTCACACACAAAACACACACCCCGTAAAAATCGCCTTCTTCAGATTTAGGGGTGCTTTTGCCCCGATTTCCTCACTTTTTCTTCCCAAATCCGACCCCACACTTCAGCTCCCCGCTGCCACCTCAACTGCGATAGGGAAAGGCCTTCTGTTTTAAAATTATTATTATGTTTTTTAGCCCTGACCTCAAAGAGTTCCACTGAAAATTAAAATTTTTTTCACCCCTTTTTCTCCATTTTTTTCTGGATAGGGCGAGCTGCAGGGATTAAACCAACCCTGCCAACAAACGTAACAAGATCTCCAACTATCTGCTCCAGAAAATAAAATTCTTGATCCCTCAATGTTATGCATCATCTTTTCCCAAAGTGTATTTCCCCCTCTATGACTAATTTTTTTTATCTCCCCTCGCCTTTTTTTTTCTCCTCCACACGCCGAGTTCTGCAAGTTTATATCTCAGGGGAAAAAAAAAAAAAACAAACCAAAAAACAACGAAAACCCACCCAAACCCTTTTGCTGCATAAAGCTCCGGATAGAAATACAGTCCTTAAAAAAAAAATAATTAAAAATTAAAAATCACATTTGTTCTGGAAATAACCACAAAGATAGGGCCCCCATCGCAAATCGATCTGAGCACCACCACCCCTCACCGCTCGCACCTAACGTCGGTGCCGGTTGCCTATGTATACAAATCATACGTTATTTCTGGTGGGTTTGGATAATTCGTTCCCCAAACCGAAATTCCTTCACACAAGTTGGGAATCGCTTCTTTCTAATCATTTCTTTGTAGTTACAGGTCTTTTCCAGGCTCTTACAACACGGCGGATTTGGCATAATAATACACCCACACGTCATGCTCTGTATTTATATATATTTGATCGTAAACACGCTTTTATATACGCGGAGATAAACGCCCCACGAGCGGCGAAGATCACATCAAAACGGGTTTTACGGTCGGGTCTATATGTACGAAATGTGTACGCGTTCGAATAAAATGTAAATTCCTCGTGTGACACAGACTGTTTATGTCCCTTCATAGGCTCGCACTCAGCACCTCGGAATCAAACACCCCAATAAATAAATTAGGAAGCATTTGGGACAGCGGAATTCCCGTTTAAAAAAATTTCCGTGGTATCCCATTTAATTTTATTTTTTCTCCACCGACTACATCTGTCGAAGAAAATCTATTCTCTCCGGAAAGTCCATGTCAATAACACGTGGCAATTTTCTCTGTAATCCCTGATGTTACAGAATCGAGCAGCAATTGATTTCCTCTGGTTTAGACGGGGATTTAAAAGAAAAAAAGAAACCAAACCAACACATCTCGGAGAATATAAATCATTGCGTTATTCCAGCTCTACATCCTAAAAATGTTTCTCACCATTGCCTGTGTCTGAAGGATGACAATACGTCAAGGAAAGGGAAAAAATCAATATATTTTAAGGATGTTTTTGGGGGCTGCAGGCCTGGTGGGAGGAGGCTGGATGCGGGGCGGCGGTGGGAGCATCCCCGCGCTGGTGGGAGCGGGGAGCCGGGGCTCGGGGAGGGGGAACAGACGGATTTAAGTCTGAAAACAATAAAAGATCCCATTTCTGTAATCATGTGGTTCCAATAAACACTCATTGTTTGCTCATAAAATGTCTTTACGACTAGCCGAGGTACAGGCAGAGCCTCCGCGCAACGGGGATTTTTCCCAGCGAGCAAAACCAAGGCAGAACCGGCTCTTCCCTCTTCTCCTTCCCCCCCGCACCCCATCCCCGAACCCTCTGTTTATTTCGGGTTTGGAAAATAAAAATAAGCGGGGGCACCGCTTGTTGTCTCAAAGGCAACGGCTGAGAAACCGGCAGGACAACCCCCCCCCGGCAGGGGCAGGGGCCCGGGCCGGCGGCGCTGGGTTTTTGTTCGGCCGGTAATTTCCAGCCCCAAAGACAGCGCAAGGATTTACCAGATTTCTCGAAAGAAAAGGGAAGCCAACTTTGGAAACTTGCCTTTTTTATTTTTTTAATGTCCCCCAGTCTTTTTTTTTTTTTCTCCCGCCCCCCAAGGTTAAATTTAACACAGCGCCACCAGAAACCAGCCCAGAACTTCATAAACCACTTTCGCTAATTAACCTCTGCCAGCGCGCGCTGGAAATTAGATTAGAGGAGGCCTTTTTTATTTTAAAAACCACCAGAAAACGACAACAACCACCAAAAAAAAGCAGCAAGGCAGAAAGGGAGGAGCCCCCCCAGCCTCCAGCTCCCCTCTTTCCTCCCCAAACCCCAGCCTCCCGCAGACGGCCCCACACTGGGGAACCCTCAAAATCGCTTATAATAAACGAGAAAATTGTCCATCGCCTCTCCCACCCCTCCCCCACAGGGATTATTTAATGTCCAGCCCTATATATGTATACATCCAGCCCTATACGTGCACAGGCTGGCATCACCAGCAGCAAAGCTCTGCTCACACACACGCTCCTTATTACTATTTTTTAAACGCACAGAGGGGTTTTATCAAGAAAGAGAAATACAACCTCGAGAGGAAATGAAGTCACTACATTTTATATATATAAAGATAGATATAGATATATATCTATATATATATCTTTACATGGCACCGGTACATCCAGAGAGATAGATAAGATTAGATGATGGATGGGTAGGTGGGGAGGTAGGTGGATGGATAGGTAGATGAGGAGGTTAGCAGGGGAAGGGTCACGCTTTAAATCTCACCCGTTAAACCTGAATTAAAGTTGCTGGAGGAAAAGGGGGGGAGGTCGTGTAAAAAAAAAAAAAAACCAAAACAAAAACAAACCACACCACAAAAAACATAAGGGAAAGGGAAAGGGGAGGGACTTGCGTGCAAATAAAATAGAAAATCCAACATCGTGTTAACCACTCCGCAGGAAAACCAGAGCGCTCCTGAAACTTATTATTGTGATTATTTTTTACGACATGGAGCTTGCTTCAACCGCTCCTCTGCAAGGGGGGGGGAGATTCCATAAAATTCACTAAAATTCCATAAAATTCACTAAAATACAATGAAAGCCCCTGTTCCGGAGAACTTACACCCCGTCCGGTTGCAAGAAAACGAGTAAAGGGAGGAGTTCTTGGGATGCAAAGAGTTGATTGTTAATCAGCTCGCGCTTAATATTAATTATTTTGCCGGGAGAGAAACGCGCAGCCCCGCGGAAGAGGCGCAGGCCGCGGCCGACGGCCCTAGGGCTGGGGAGGGGGGCGGCGCTGGGGGGAAGGTAGGATTGGGGGGGGGGGGGGATGGGCGTGCAAGTCCGGGCCTTGCGTACACAATTAGCAGTGCAGCTCATTAAATATGGCACTAGCGGCAGCCTTGGACGCCCCACCCGGGCTGCGCCGGGCCGGCCCCTCGGCGCATGCGCTTCCCCCCCTTATTTATTTATTTATTTATTTATTTATTTATTTATTTATTTATTTATTTTTTAAAGGAAAAGTTAGGAGGATTAATTTATCCATCTATATGTTTGGTTTTTTTTTTTCTTTTTCCCTTCTTCAAACGCGACACACCCCCCTCCCCAACACCGACACCCCCCCCCTACTTCCCCATCCTCCGGCGCCCCACGACCTGCCTCCCCGCACCCCGAATATGACATCAGCAACAGCAAATCCTTTTTTTTTCTCCCCCCCCTCCCGAATTAACTGCATTTCTGCCGCCCCGCAGCAGCTTTCCCTCATATCCAAGCTACACCCCTCGCTCGCACAACGATGCATCATTATCCTTAACACCCGGGCTATGGAATCATTAGTTACACATTTTAACCAATAAGGGAACACTTACCAGAGGCTCCTGTCTCCCCCTCTCCCTCTCTCTCTCTCACTCTCTCTCTTTTTTCTCTGTCTCTCCCTCTTTCTGATCCACTGACGCTGCAGCTCAGCTCCACAGAAACATTAAAAAAAAAAAAAAAAAAAAAAAGGGGGGGAAAAAAGATGGAAACAAAAGCAAAAGAGTTCTTCTCTGGTTGGGCAAGGGATGGGGGAAGCTGAAGGAAGAATCTGTCTCTGGGTTGGGTTTTTTTGGGCTTTAAAAAACAAAAAGGTATTTACAAACTGCTTGTGCCCCCTCATCATCGCATCCTGCAAAGGAAATGCATTGCGTTTTGCCCCTAGGGGTGGGGAATAGGAGGCGGCAACCAGACGCAGCAGTAAACTCATTAATGCCAAAATGCCCAAAGCAACCAAGAATTCCAACCCCAAGGAGACAGGGAGTGGGGTAAAAAAATCTAGATTTTTTTTTTTGCTAAAAAAAAAAATCATCATCATCATCATCACGCTAATAATTAAGGGGGGGAAAAAATACCATCCTACCCCTGGCACTGCTTGGACTGTTAAAGGAAAGACTACTGCGAAAGAGTCATAAGAGAAACCACAATATAAAAGTTCACGTTCATGGATGGAGTCCACATGACTTCCTGTGGCCAATCCAACTGTGATTCAGTCGTAAACTTTTATTGCTCAGCTGTAAATTTTCTGCAAACAACCAGGAATGCGTTGCATTTTTTTGTGACGAGTGCAAATGCTCTCGTCTGTCGCCATGTTTATACAATTCTGCTTTAATATTAGGATTTTTTTCCCTTTACGCCCCCCCCTCCTTCACAGCCCCCCCCCCGTTTTTTAATCTTTTAAACGATGGTGTTAATATAAGGGAGGGTGGATTTTTTTTTTCTTTTAAAGATAGATTCCGTTTAATTTGATGATTATTAGCTGCTCGGGTTAATTCTCAGCGGTTTGTTGTTTTTTTTTAAACTAGGAAATTTGGCCTTTAGCGCTGAGCGTTATTAGTCTCCGTGTTTTTAATTAATTGGGGGGGGGGATAAGAAAACATCGAGGAAGAAGGGCAAGCGGAGATCAAAATGGAGCACAGTGGAGTTGAGAAATAAATACATTGAGTGATGAGGGCATGTTAATTTTAAAAGCATTTAATTAATAATCAAGGACAATATGCTCGAGGGGAAAATAGGGAAAATTACTGTTTCTTGCCCACCCCGGACCGCCTTGCCAGACCCTGTGCGCAGGGTGTGTCGGCTGCACATGAAGCCTTCCAGGGCAAAAAAGTGTCCCCCCACACCTTCCCACCGCCCCCAGCTCCCCATTACCCCCCGCCCCCGCCCCATCCCCGCGCACCTCGCAGCTCCCCGGCTGCCCGACCCAGCCTGGGGGGCACCTGGAACTTCCCGAATTACACCCAAAACTTGAGCCGAAGGCGCGGTATGACCCAGAAACTCTCGCATCCCTTTCAGTGAATTCCCCAAACCCACCCAGCTTTATGATTTGCTGGTTGGACACATACATACATGTTTTTAAAGCACTTAAACATATTTTTTTCTTTTTTTTTTCCTATGCTATTTTCCCTCCAGCAAGCCCCCCCAGCCTTTTGTTTTACCACGCCACGGTGTCGGGGATGC